>NC_056684.1:78835729-78885729 GCF_018350215.1 Panthera leo | reverse complement strand
GGCCCTAAATGGCACCCTGGTGGTCTGAAAGAGTTAATGCAGTTTCCTTAAGTGGCCAACTCAGTGCTAGTTTGCAATGAACAGAGCAGGGAATGTGTCCCAATAACTCACTGATAGCTTCACCCAATATAAGTATATCAAGTTGAGAGAAGTCATTTGAAGGAGTCTATAATAGAGCAGGTGGTAATTTTGATTAATACAACAGCTCTGCTAAGGAAGGAAAGATGGAGCCTATGGAAATTCAATAACCCTATGGAGAAACATTGAGGAGATGTTCCTCCTAAAGAGTATCTCAAGAGATCATGATGCATCAACATATATTATGTTCTTCGAAATTACAGCTGAGCTTTCTGTGTAGCACACTGTGAGAGCAAATAATATTTGTACTTTAATAGCAGAGAGTGTGAGCCTAGGAGAATGTCTTTCTAATTTTTCAGTGTCTTCAATGTCGTAGAACTATAATACATCAGAACAGCAGATAGCAATTAGAAACTAATCTATTCTTATATTACAAGAATGTTCTTACTACAAAGTTATAAAAAATGTAACCATTTTATATGAGGTTTAACATTGTTAGAGCAAATTCTACAATCAAGTTGGGCATAGAAAAAGGTGAGAAAATGCGAGAGAGAAATAGCCGATAAGCTCAAGAAAGGTAATTTTTAGCTTACAGGTAGTGAACACATTTTGACATGCAAAAATAATTTGGTTAAATGCATCAGTTGATAGAAGCGTAGAAACATGGAGCAAAAGGAAGTAATAACTAATCTTTTATTCAGCTTAAAATTACCAATGTAAAAGCATATACATGTCAATACATATGTATATATGTGAAGCCCAGAAATGGCCCAAGGAGAAGCATATTTAAATATATAAAACAGAAATTTATTATATGGCATAGGAGACCTTTCAAATCTATGAGCAAGACAAGGATTCTGGAAGTCACTGTATATCAAAAATTAATTGTGAAGAGAATAGATTCTTGGGTCATACCTCTTAGTTCTAATTTTAGCTCTTCTGTTTAATAGCTGTATTACCTTGAGCAAATCACTTAACTGCTCTTCACCTTCTTTGTCTGAAAGTTGAGGAGCATAACACTACCTACCCTGTTGGGTTGTAAGAATTAACAGATAATAAATACAAAGCATTTGGCAGAGTGTCTGGCTCATAGTAAACCCCCATGAATGCTAGTCCTTATTATTATTATTCAATAAATGGCTAACCATTTAGAAAACACCAGATAGCTCCCCTCTCATAACTATCAAAAATAAAATCAGGTGGATTAAAGTGTTAAATTTTAAAAGTAGAAAAGACTGTATATCTGTATATCTGAAATACTGATAATCTAGTATTAAGGGAAAGCAGGAAGCACAAAGCCTTAGGTCTATAGAATGCTGCTTAAATTTTAAACTTCTAATGGGAAAAATATTTATAAAAATAAAAGACACATGACAAAATGGAAAACATAATACAAAGGGTTATCATAATTTATATAGAGAGCTAACTTGCTATCAATTTTTTTATAATTTATCAAGTAGGTAATAAACATAAACAGATGGTATAGATTGTAACTTCACTTCTCTTTCTAACCTCTGAGATATATCAAACTCTTAGTAACTTTTTCTCCACATGAAGGAAACAACTTAAATGTTACTTCAGCAGGAAGATCTTTTCTGTTCAATCTAAATTAGATCTCCCTCTATTTCTTTCTCATGGTATTACCCCCCCCCTTTTATCATGGTTCCTGTTGGTCTTTATCATAGGTTTATGTGTGTGGGTTTCTTCTCCTTTTCTCTCACTAGACAATATAGGGATAGACCATAGAGTATTTGCCACTCTATGGGAAGCCCATAGCATATAGCAGACATTTGAAGTAATGAAAGTGAATATCATAAAAGGTCTTGTACACCATGTTAAGGCATTTAGCCTTTATAGCTAAGAAAGTCATACAAGAATTTTAAGCAGGATAAATCCTTCTTGGGCTTTAGTGAAGGGTGGGTGGGGAATGAACTGGAAGGGAACATGACTGGAAGCCAGGTGGTGGATTTGAAAAGGAATTGAAACAATCCAAGAAATTATGAAGATCTAAACTAAGGAAGTTTAATGGAAATAGAAAGAAGAGAAATGGTTCCAAATATATTTAAAATTAGACTATTTTAACTGAAGCAGAGTACATATAGGGAAATAATGAGAATGAAATTTGATTTTGGATTTTAGGCCAGACTGTAAACCTCTAATCCTCTATCAAGACATTTGTAATTCCTTAAGGAGTAAAAAGTCAATGAAGAATTTGAAAATAGGGGTTTTGTTTTTGTTCTTGTTTTTCTTTTTGTTTGTGTGTATGTTTAATCCATCTTAATTGGCAGTACTAGGTTATTGGGACATATGGAATGACTTCTAGGACCAAATGCAAGTTGAATATTTAGTTTTATGAATCAATACTCTAACTGAGTCATAAATCTTTAGATTCAAGGTCATCTCAATGAAGAAATTTTGGGATCCTGGCAATTATTGTCAAATGAACTTCCTTTATCATTATCACCACCACCGTCATTATCATCACCACCACCACAATCATTAATAATGGCAGCAAGGCCAGCAGCAACATCAGCAAACATTTATTGAGCAGTTATTCTGTATAAGGCTCTACAGTTTGTGCTTGAGTACATTGAAATCTGACACACTCCCTGACATCAAAGAGGGTGGAGTCTGGGCATTAAAATACCCTAGCCATGTAGAGTAGCATGTGATAAAATGAGTTATAGGAAAATAATTGCTGCTGGAGTTCAAATAAGAGACAGTTGACCGTAGTTGAAAAGTCTTTAGGAAAAGCTACATGGAGGAGGTGAGACTTGAATAGACCTTCAAGGAAGGAACAAATTAAGATAAATATAGAGGAAGGGCAACTACTCAGACAGCCTTGTAAGAGCAAGAGTGGAGGTGGAGTTCCCACATCTGTTTCCAGGACAAGCAGACAAGTGGACAAATGCTTTGACTAAAGCATCAAGTTCATAAAAAGAAGTGAGGGAAGTGTTCAGAGAATTGGATGGAAACAGATTGTAAGGTGTCTTTGATGTCAAACTAATGATGGTTTATTTTGAACAGACTTACGATCACTTATTTCAAGGAAAGTGGAGAATCACTTACAAGTTTTGAGCAAAGTAGCTACTTGTGAAAAAAGTTGTTTTTTAGGGTTTTTAGAGGATGAATCTAATGAGCGTGTTCTGAGTAAATCTTAGAGGTGAAAATTCACGTTGATAACACTAGTTACTATAGCAATATTTTAGGAAAAGAAAATGAGCGGCTGATGTGAGACTGGAGAAGGAGAAAATATATGAGATTTTTTTCTTTCATTTCATTATGAAAAATTAGAAAATAAAAAAGTATATGGAATAATGTAACAAGCCCCCATATATTCACCAACCAACTTCAAAAGTAATCATTTCATGACCACTCTTTTTTATCTCTCTTCGACCTACATCTTTAACTCTAAGTTTTTTGAAATCAATCATCAATACCTTTAATTTATATATATTTGAGTTTGAATTTCTAAAAGATAAAGACTCATTAGTGAACATTGGTATATGCTATTACCATATCTAATATATTAACAATTTTAACAATCCTAAGTATGTAGTCAGTAGTAAGTTTCTATAATTTTTGTATGAAATTGTTTATAAGTCCTTTCTTTGAATAATATCCAAATAAGGTCCATTCATTGTATGTAATTGGTTAATGAAGTTTCTTAAATATTTTTAATCTTTAATTTCACCTTGTATCTCTTTTTTGATCTTGAAACACATTAAAGTGACAGAGACAATATTTGCTAATTTCATATTCATGGTAATATTTATAATGTTCTTCTATCTCCTGTATTCCCCACAAAATGGTGATTAAATTAAAAAACTTGATCAGATTTAGACTTTTTTTTTTTTTGGCAAGAATTGCTTATAGGTTGTGCTGTGTACTATCAGCGGGCATATAATATTTGCTTGCTTTTTGTTTGTGTGTGCTATAGGAACTGTTTCCAGTGGGTTTCTTTCTTTATTTCAAAAGAAATAAAATAAACTCATGTTAAAATATATTTGATGCATTTCAATCTATTGCAATTATCTTTGTTAATGTTCAAATTTGTCCTATCTTTGCTGAATTGGGAACCTCCTTAGGTTGACTTCTGTATCTTTTTGATACAATCCTGGTAGGCTTTGAGAGCTTTCTAACTCCTTTATATGGCAAGATGTCTCAAGATCATCTTTTAAATTTTCTATCCAACACTCAGAATCACCCATTCTCCTAGAAGACTTTATTGTGTGTGTTGTGAAATGGTAAAGACCACAAACGGGTGCTAAGAGTGCTCAATGTTTTACAGTCAGTCATTGTTTTTTCATATTTCAGAGCACAAGTCTAAGAAGCATGTATTTTTTAAGGATAAAGTTTGTGAGTTTGTATAATTGATATTTATTGTGAGTTCTAATTCAAATTCAGGTGTATGTGATTATTACCTAACCTTATTGATTTTACATTTGGTTCCTATTTCTCTCATGCCAACACTTCTGGTTTTCCGTGGTAATCATATATAAAACGTCATTTGCGGGGCATCTGGATGGCTCAGTTGGTTAAGCGTCCAACTTCAGCTCAGATCATGATCTCATGGTTCATGGGCTAGACCTTGCGTCGGGCTCTCAAAGCTCAAAGCCCAGAGCCTGCTTTGGATTCTATGTCTCACTCTCTCTCTGCCCCTCCCCCACTGATTCTTTTTTTTCTCTCTCTCTCTCTTTCTCTCTCTCTCAAAAATACATCAACATTAAAAATTAAAAACATAAACAAAAACCTCATTTGCTTTTTCCCTCACTGCAAAGGTAACAGTCTTATAGTTGCACTACTTAATATATATCCTCAAATGTAAGTCCTCAAAATGTATAGTTATTATTTCAAACTTTGTTTTTTTTGACCTCAGAATATATTAAACTAAGGATATACAGTCACAATATATATCCTCAAAATGTAGGATTTGTTATTTTTTCAGGCTTTATTGTTTTGTACCTCAGAATGTATTTAACTAAGGATATACAGTCTACTTGTGTTTTAAAGTCACTGTAAATATTTTCTTTTTTTTTTTTTATGTTATGTCACTTTGTTTCTCCATGCATGGATTCCATACTGTTTTAACTACAGAAGCTTTATAATGTGTGCCAATTCCTTCTAGGGAAAGGTTATTCTCATTCTTCTCTTTTTTAGAGTTATCTTTTGTTTCAGACTTATTGCTACCTTTTTTGTTTTGTTATGTTTTTCAATTGAGTTCTCTTTAGCTTTAAGGAAAATAAAACCCTAATGATATTTTATTGTGTTGACATATTTATGTTAGGTCTTTCCTCCAAAGAACATAGTATGTCTTTTCATTCATTTTCTTCTACTTTTGTGTCTTTCAGGATTGTTTTTGAGTCTTCTGAATGAGAGATAATAAAATGGTGAAATCTTAGGACTGGAATATCAAGGAAGAAATAGAGACAACCATGGTTTCCAGACTCTTTTATTGGAGAATAATTAATTTGTTGGTTTGTTTGACAGAAATGGGATTATTTGAAGAGATCAGCACAAGGAATAATGGTGAGTTTTCATTGTAGTACCAGATCTGAGTTCTGTCTAAGCTTTAGTGGCAACCAAATATATCAATCAAATTTATATAGGAATAAATATTATTAAAATAAATTAAAATGGATCTTTGAGAGAGTAAATCACATGAGCTAGTTATTCAACCTACTTAGTCACATGACATGAAAAAAATGTTCCTCTTAGAGCTGTGTAGTTCCATGCAAAATTGTAGACAAGATTTTCCTCTACTGTTTTTTCACATGTTTCTTACACTGTAGCATCCACCCTCTTTGCAACTTCCTTACCCCTACAGCCACCACCCCATCCTGGATTTGAATGTCTATATCATACTGTAGTCCTTCAAACACCTACTCTGTCAGAAATCAGGGTCCTATACTGGACTCTTCCCTACCTCTGTCATCCCCCATATCTACTGCCTACCAAATCCTATTGAGTATACCTCAAAAAAAAAAAAAAAAAAAAAAAACCAAACAAGGAGACTGAGTCTACCTCCTTAAAAGCTCTTGAAAAATGTCTTACTCCTCTCCATTATCATTATCTGTGTCATTGCCTTACCCAGAACATCATTTTCTTACCAGTTATTGTGAGATCAACTATTCATTACTCATTTTGCTTCATTTATCCTCATTTCCTCTCTTATGTGACTGCCTGTGGCAATATTTATCGGATTTATATCTTTAAGCCACTTTTTGTACTGTTATCTGAGTCATCTTTAAAACTAGAAGTAATTACTTCTATGACCCCCATTGTTTAAGCATATTCCCAATGTATATTCTAGAAAATGTCAAAGGGTCCCATAGCAAATACCACATATTATATTCTTAAGAGAATTAGGGGGTAAGTTGGCTATAAAGAACCCATTCTAGGCACCTGGGTGGCTCAGTTGGTTAAGTGTCTGACTTTGGCTCAGGTCATGATTTTGCAGTTCCTGGGTTTGAGCCCCAGATCAAGCTCTGACAGAGCTTTGATCCTGCTTCAGATTCTGTGTTTTTTCTCTCTCTGCCCCTCCCTTACTCATGGCCTGTCTGTCTGTCTGTCTCTCTCTCCCTGAAAAATAAATAAATATTTTAAAAATTGTCCCTTCTAGCAAAGAAACCTGTTCAAATGTGATCAATTTTATGGCCTGAATTCATGTGATTATGGATTATTTTAAATACACATGAATTTTTTATCAATTAGTTGTTCTGAAAACCTGCTTTAGGATATACTAATGTAAAGAATAAAGTTCAAATTTCATTATCATGAATGACTTTAGTATTGCTGTGGCTTCAGCTTCCATAGCTCCTTCTTATTCCTAATATTCCATCAAGGATATAGCATTGCACAACACCAGTGCACAGTTTATACTCACTCATGTGCAATGTTGGCAGTTCTCCTAAATTTGCCATCCTAATTCATCTGTATTTTTGTGTATGCAGCACCATTTTCCACATTCATTTTGATCCCATCATCATCCTAATAATTTCCACTCATCCTTCAAAAGCCAGTTTAGATGTCACCTCCTCAGTGCTAGTGTGAACATCATCTATACAGAGAAAAAGCAGAAGAGGTATGATGACTCAAAGAATAAATACAAAGTGAGACAAAAGCCAAAAACATACCTTCAGCAATGTCTCTATTTAGTAACATGTCCATCTTCTTTAGGAAGACACCCATGAAGGAGATAGAGAAGGAATTTTTAGAGTTACAGAATGAAAAGCATTGGGAATTTTGTTCCACTAGCCAGTTAAAGTGAAAAATTATTAGTAGGAAGGCTCAAATACTACAGAGTTATAAATAGGAGAAAGGAGAAAACTAAGAAGATACAGAGTCTTATTGATAATTTTAATGAAATAGTTTGAGGAGGGTTATTGAATATTGCTAGATAACCATGGTCCTTCACCCCCTATGCTCATACTCCACAAATACTCAGATGACTTGAAACTCCATTCACCAGCACAAAATACACACACACACACACACACACACACACACACACACACACACACACTTTCATATTGGGAAAACCAGTTGGAATAGATTGACAGCTTGGAATGAAGTTAAAGAAAAGAAGATAAAGGATCCTGAGGTAGAGGGCATTGAGGAAGCATGGTAAATGAGAAGGAAGCTGTTAGAAAAGAGACTTCCTCATGTTTCTCCTTGGAAGAGACGGGAGATCCTGCTAAAGGGAAAAGTAAAAAACTTTTGTTCACCATTCTCTGTATTTGATGTGTACTTGATTGTCTAATAGGGACAAATTTTCCACAATTTCAAATGTGAAAGGGATAACAAAAGAGTTATAAAAGGAAGAAGATAGTGCTATAGCTTGGAAAGAAGGTAGAATTGAGGAAAGATTTTGCTAGCCTGAAGGAGGGAGACAGGAGAAAGTAACATGCTACACAGGCCATAGAAAGGAAAGAATTAATGGAGCAGAGTACTAGAAGAAGGTATCTGTGTATTTGTACGTATGTGGTATGTGCATATGTGGTGTGTGCGGGTATGTGTGTGATGTGATGTGGATGAGGAAGGGATTAGATAATGGTAGTATGGTAACATTTTTATTTCACATTCAGTTCTTTGAGCAATAACCCAGCCTTATAAACCCTTAATGTTTGATACCCCTATACACCTCTCCCATGCACTGATCAAGAATGTTACCTTCTCACTATAACATTATGCGGGTCTCATTTTACATGTATTACCACAAATATTATTTTAAAAATCTTATGTTATAGCTCTGTGAACATTTCAAGAGAAAACAATTTTAGGATTAAATAGGGAAGGAAAATAAATGTGGCTTTTTTATCTTATGTATAGAAAACTCACATTAATATTCTCCCTAGACATAGAACTAGCCATATATGCTTTTGGTTGTTCTTTTTTGTTCTCAGTATACTGGCAACATGGAATACATTTTAGAGGTTAGATCACTTAGGGAATACATAGGGAAACTTTGAGCAAAATAAATCTGCTAGATATTTTTGTACTGTTTTCATAATTTAATGTTACTGAAGTCAGTCCTCAAGGAGAGAAAAGAATCATATATTTCTTTTTCTTTTTGGAATGATCACAACATTATTTAACCAGAAGAGAATTTTTAATTTATTCCACAAAATCTTTAAGAAAGGAGTGGGATTGGTTCACGATCTATGAAATAAAGGTAGAATAGAAGTAATAGGAGGCCTCCTCGGTACATTGTCACTCAAGCATTCACAAGTTTTATCCTGCCTGGAACATTCCTTACACGTGATTCTTATTTCTTAGCTTCAAACTACACCTAGGAGGAATCTTTTGTTCTCAGTACTGCCAAAGCTCCCATCTTCCAGCAGTGACCTCAGTTTAGCACCTGTTCATAAGATGTGTTTGCACATTGTTGGTACGTTTTGGTGACATGTATGTTCCCATCAAGGAGACTGTCATAGAATTCAGAAGATGTTAACATTTTTTCCATCTGTGTGTGAAAGTGACGTTTCCTGTTAATTTTGTTCTTTTGCTGAACTCTCCAAGCAAAAGCCTTCTGTGGGAGGCAGGATGATGTCATTATAGTCATAGCATAAAATTTTCAACCTTTAGAATGAGACATATTGTGGCATATATTTCACTACTTTTAAAAGCAGTGAAATAAAAACTTGGATGATGATGATATCAATTTTATATTTTCAAGTGTGGGGGTTTCCAGAGCCTTGAGAATGACTCCAGGGCTAAAATTTCCTCTGGCACATGGATTTCTTCTGTTGCCTTGGGAGAGGCAAGCCCATCCATGGATGTCTGTGTTTATGAGACCAACAGACTTGGTTAGTTAATTTCAGAGGTATTGAGACTTTGTGCAGGCAAAATAGTCTAGCAGTAGTGATTTAAAAATAAAAAGAAGTCAAACTTCTGATTTCAGTTCTGACATGTAAAAGCTGGGAAGTTGTCACTCCCATTTTTGCAACCAAAAAAACAAATGTTGAGCAAACAAAATCAATGGCTTTTCTTGGAGTTATCAGAGGATGATGGTTGCAGAACAAACTGGCACCCTGAAATCCAGAAGGACAGGCAAATGAGAAATCAGTCTCCATCTCCATTCCATACGAAGAAGGTCCTGGAGTCATACATTGTTGAAAACACTTAAATGAGCATTTTGATGAGTTGTTAGAGGCTGAGTGTAGACTAGCTTGAAAGTGAGAGGCTTCTGAGAGCTTTAGTCTTAAGGGGTCCCTGACAATTACTTGGGTTTTATCTAGTGGAATTATACCAGGTTCTCACCTTGAAGAGCCAAGAAAGATACCCTCCTGGCTCTCACAAGGGAGGGGAAGAGTAGCCATTGTGAAATACTGTAAGAGTGTTCTCATATCAAATGGCTACTCTTCAGAGGAAAGACTTCACCAGAGTCTTAGCTACCTAAGGGAAGGGCATTTTCTCTGCTCCAGCCTCCTGTAGTTTTTCAATAACACGTAAGGGGGAAAAAATCTAAGAACTATAACTTGTGAAGGTTACATCCCAGATGCAGAGGCCCACTAAAAGACAGAGATTCAATCGTAATAGTGTACAATTCTTCTTCTTCCCCATTCCCTTCTAACACATCAAAAGGTATCTAGTATCTTAACAATATTATAGCTCAAGGAACTGAAAGACAGACTTTACCTAAGGAAGAGTTCTTAAGGAAGCCAAAGACAAACAAGACAAAAGCAAGGAGATTAAAGGAATTTGAAGCCTCTGGTCCAGCTATAGCAAACATTAAACACAGCTCTGCTCCTAGCCATATTAACATAAGACCTTACATTAAACACCTATTTCCCTCAGTTTCTATTACCTGTTACGTCATGTCTGGCTTTCAACAAAAAATTATAAAGTATGCTGAAAGACAAAGGAAAATCACAATCAGAAGACAAAGCAAGCATCAGACCAGATTCAGATATGACACAGATGTCAGAATTATGATACAGGGAATTTAATTTTTTTAATATTTATTTATTTTTAGAGAGAGTGTGACAGAGTGCAAATAGACGAGGGACAGAGAGGAGGGAGATACAGAATCTGAAGCAGGCTCCAGGCTCTGAGCGGTCAGCACAGAGCCTGATGCAGGGCTCGAACTCACGAGCTGCAAATGAGACAGGGAGTTTGAAATAACTATGTTAATATGTTCAGGGTGCTAATGAAAAAAGTAGACAGTATGCAGGAATATATGGGTAAACAGAGGGATGGAAATGTTAGGAAAGAATCAAAATAAAATGCTAGAAACCCCAAACCACCATAATGAAAACAAAGGATGCCTTAGAAGGGCTCATCAATAGGGGCACATGGGTGGCTCAGTCAGTTAAGCATCCAACTGTGGCTCAGGTCATGATCTTATGGTTTGTGGGTTTGAGCCCCGCATAAAGCTCTGTGCTGACAGCTCAGAGCGTGGAGTTTACTCCAGATTCTGTATCTCCCTCACTGTCTGCCCCTCCCCCTCTCATGCTCTGTCTCTCTTTCAAAAATAAACATTAAAAAATTAAAATAAAATCATTAAAAAAGGGGGAGGCTCATCAATTTATAGCGCTGTGAAAATAAATGAGTTTGAAGATAGGTTACTATAAACTTTCAACAAAGAAGCACAAAGGGAAAAAATAATGAAAATAATGAAAAGAGCATTCACTAAGTGTGGTACAGTTACAAAAAGTATAGCCTCCATACAACTGGGATACCAGAAGGAGAAGAGAGAAGGTACAGAAAAAATATGTGAGGTAATAATGGTGAGGTTTTCCAATATTAATAACAGGCTCTAAACTACAAACCTGGGAATTCCAGAAAATACAGTCAGGATAAACAACAACAACAAAAACAACAACAACAACAAATGTAGGCAACTCATATTCAAACTGCAGAAAACCAAAGACAAAGAGAATATATTATTAAAAAAATGGCCACATTTTAAATAACATCTTACTTATGGAAGAAACAGAACAAACATTAGAGCACATATCCTTTCTAAAATTGTGATAGAAAGAAGAGAGTGAGATAAAATATTTAAAGTGAAAAAAAACTCAACCTATAATTAAATATCCAGTGAAATTATTTTTCCGAAGATAAGATTTTCTCAGCAATGCAGACTTTGTCGGCCAAACAGTAATTGAAGGAATGTGTCACTAATAGGCCTCTGAAAGGAAATATTTTTTTTTAATTCTCTAGGGAGAGAGAAAATAATATTGTTCAGAAACTCAGATCTGTATGAAGAAAGGAAGAACATTAAAGAAGAAATAGTTGAAGGTATTTTGTTAAAATTTAAATATGCTACTTTTCTTATTTTTAATTAATCTAAATGATAACTGCTTTTAGTGTAATAGTAATGATATATTGTGTGATTGTAGCTCATGGATAAGTAGGATAGGTGACAACAATATAAGGGGCAGAAAGAAATCAGGAATACTATTTCGAGGGAGCTGCACTACACGTGAAGTGGTATTATGTAGTTTGAGATGGACATGGATTAATTCAAAGCATATATGGCAAACTCTAGTGTAACCACTAAAACATCTTAAAATAAGCATACTTGATATGCTGAAAGAGGAAGAGCAATGGAATCATATAAAATGTTAAATTAAAACCAGAAAATGCAATAAATGAGGAGAAGGGCGCAAAGAACAAATGCAATGAAAACAAAACAGAAACATGGTAGTTATTAATCCAACTATATCAAAATATATTTTAAATATGAATGGCCTAAATAGACAAATTAAAAGACAGAGATTATTTTATTTAACTAAAAGACAAAACTGTATGATATTTAGAAGAAAGCCACTTTATGTATAAAGACCCAGCCTCAAAGTAAAGGGGTGGAGAAATATCATGTTAATACTAACAAAAAGAAAGCAAGGATAACTGTACTAATTTCAGATATAGTTGACTTTGGAAAATTATTAGGGGTTAAGGTAGGCACTATATAATGATAATGGACCAATTCTCTAAGCAGACATAACAATTAACAGGCACACGCACACAGACACACACACACACCCCCCACAGCAAAAAAGCATCAAAGTATGTGAGATAAAAAACTGACAGAATTTCAAGGAGAAATAAACAAATCTACTGTGATAGTTTAGCATCCTTCTGTCAGTAACTGATAAATCAACCAGACAGAAAATCAGGAAGGATATAGTTGAACTGAAAAATATTATGAATCAACCCAAACTAATAAAAAACACTTATAGAATACTCTATCCAACACGAGCAGAATACATGTTCTTCTCAAGGTTACCTGGAAAATTCTTAATAACAGACCATATGCTCAGTCGTAAAACAAACCTTAACCAATTTAAAAAAAAGTATACCATATAGGGTATGTTGCCAGACCATAGTGGAATTAAATTAGAAATCAATAGCACATAAATAGTTAGAAAAAATCCCAAATTCTTGGAGGTTAAACAAACACACTTTTAAATAACATATGGGCCAAAGTAAAAATCTCAAGAGACATTTTAAAATATTTTGAACTAAATGAAAATGAAAATACAGCCTATCAAAATTTATGGGATTCAGCAAAACCAGTGCTTAGTGGGAAATTTATAGCACTGAATACATTAATTTTAAAAATATATAAAAAACCTTCCACCTTGGGAAACTATAGAAAGTAGATCAATGTAGGCCTAAATCAAATCAGAGAAAAGAAATAATAAAAATTAGAGCAGAAACCAATAAAATTGAAAAGAGGAAATCAGTAGAAAAATCAATGAAAGCAAAAGCTGGTTCTTTGAAACTATCGACAAAATTGATTAACCTGTAGGCTAGTTAACCAAATAAAAACAGGGAATAAACAAATTCATAGTATCTGAAAGGAAAGAAGGATAATCACTACTGGTCCAAGTACATGAATAGAAAAACTACAGAATATTATTAACAATTCTATTCCCCCAAATTGATATTTAAAAATGGAACAATTTCTTGAAAGATACACACTACCAAAACTTAAAAAGGTGAGTGTCTAATTTGAGTAGCTTGTATATATTAAACAAATTGAAATAACATTTACTAACCTTTCAAGAAAAACAAAGAATTAGCCCAGATAGTTTCATTGGTGGATTCTACCAAACATTCAAGGAGGAAATAATACCAGTTCTCCAAAATCTCTTTCAGAATACAGATACAGAACACTTCCTAACTCTTTTTAAGGACAGCATTACCCTCATACCAAAGCCAACAAGGATATTACAAGGAATGAAAATTATAGATCAGTCTCTCTCATGAATGCAGATTAAAAACTCCTCAACAAAAGATTAGCAAATTGAGTTCAGTACCATAAGAGAATAATAATAATAGTTATAGACCAGGAGAAATATTTGCAAAACACACACCTAGAAAGAACTTGTACACAAAATATACAAATAACTCTTAAAATTCAACAACTAGGAAAATAAAAACCAAATTTAATGATTAAAAAAACACTCACCAAAGAATATATATACATGGAAAATAAGTATATGGATGATGATGAAAAGATGATCAGTATAATTTGTTTTTAGAAAATTCCAACTTAGGGGGCTCTTGGGTGTCTCAGTGAGTTGAGCATCAGACTCTTGATTTTGACTCAGGTCATGATCTCAGGGTTTGTGAGTTTCAGCCCTGTGTTGGGCTCTGCACTGACAGTTCAGAGCTTGCTTGGGATTTTCTCTCTTTCTCTCTCTCTCTCTCTCTCTCTCTCTCTCTCTCATTCCCTCTCTCTTTTCCCATTGTTTGCGCACTCTCTCTCTCTCAAAATAAATAAATAAACTTTAATTAAAAAAAAGAAAATTCCAAATTAGAATACCAGTGAGATACCACTACAAACCTCAAAGGTGGTGAGAATTTGGAGCAACATTACTGGTTGGGTGGCAAAATGCTAGTCAGTCACTTTGGAAGACAGTGGAAACTTTCTTATAATACTAAACATATTCCCACCTATGTGATTATATCACAGGCAGTCATGCTTCTAGATATTTATCTGACTCTTTTCACCACTTATTCCACATGCTTGTTCCAGTGCTTGTAACAACTTTGTCATCACCAAAATCTAGAAGCAATCAAGATGTTCTTCAACAAGTAAATAAACAGTTTTATGTCTACACAATGGGATATCACTCAGTGATAAAAATAAACTAATAAGCCATGAGAAGATATAGATAAATTTTAAATGTTTTTAAAGTTTTTATTTATTTATGTATTTTTTTTTTTGAGGGAGGGAGAGAGAGAGAGCATACGAGCATGGGAGGGGCAGAGAGAAAAAGCGAGAGAGAGAGACTCCCAAGCAGGCTCCGCACTGTCAGTGCAGAGCCTGATGTTGGGCTTGAAGTCACAAACTGTGAGATCATGACCCGAGCCAAAATCAAGAGTCAAATGCTTAACCTAACTGAGCCACCTGGGCACCCTGATAAATGTTAAATATATATTTTTAAATTAAAGAAGCCAGTCTGAAAGGATTATATACTATATAATTCTAATCATGTGACATTTCAGAAAGGAGAACCTACAGAAGGTAGAAATATCAGTGGCTGCAAGGAGGGAGGAAAGGAATTGAATTGGTGAAACACAGAACATTTATAGGGTAGTGACACTGTTCAGCATAATCTGCAGTGGTAGACATATATATTTTGCATTTGTCAAAACCTATGGAACAGTGCTGTATGAAGAATAAAACAATGTATGAAAATTAAAAAAAATTATTTAGGAGATCCTGAGATCTCAGGATGGAATGAAATAGGTGATAAAAAAAATATAACCTTGTTACCAGTATATGAAATCTAACTGAAGGTGGTGGGGAGAAAAGGTGCTGACTTAAGTAACTTTGGAAATAAGTAGAATCTGTAAGTCTAAAGGTAGAAGAACCATGCATGAGCACTATACTATGGTTTATAAAGTGTTTTTTCTCCATGGGACTATGGGTTAACACTTCTCATACTGCCATACATGTATATTAGAATTAAATAATCAAGTAAATAGTGAATTGTGGAGTCATCTTTCTTAGTGTCAGAATTAGAATTAATAAGCAAAGGAAAAAGAATAAGGTGATCAATGTGGTAATGGATTAGAGTTGAAGACATTAGTATGAATTTATGTTTAGCTTAATATAGATATAGATGGTTATATATAGTATTTATAGATATAGATACCTGTATATACATGGATTAACGTGCACACAAATATTTATTTGCTCTGACAACTTAGAGTGCCTAAAAGAAGTGGCACTCCATTAGCAAAGAGCACACCTAGTGCCCAGATCTTGGTTTTTAATACCATTCTCCAATAAGAGGAACCAGAGTGCCACATAGAAATGATTGATTCTAGATCTGAGGCAGGAAATATACAAGATGAGCCTGGATCATCTTATAGTACCAGGAAGTAGAGAAGTGCTACACACACCCCCACACACACATACTCTGATGAGGGTATGTTAAAAGGGACACAGAATCCAACTGAAAGAGCTCTCAAAAACTGGGACTAGAACCACGAACAGAGAATTAAAAAATGTAGCAGTGGACTTTATCCAAAGTATAAATACCATAAATCCATATTGATATAAATAAATGACTGAATGAATAAATGAAGGAGAATAGATGAAGATCCCTTATAGAAATTCTTTGCCCCCAAAGAAATGAAACGTACTTTCCCAGTCTTTAAGTGAGTACTGTGCATAGTGACTCCCTTCCAAAAAGTCCAGTGTGGAAAAGGGTAAGAACAATTACATGACTGTGGGGAAGCCTGGGAAACACTACCTCAGCTAGGTGATCAAGGTTCACATCAACAGTGATAAATCCTGTTGATTTTATCTAGATAGGATGTGAGGGTAATGGCACTTCAATTCTATCATCTTCCTCCTCAAAAAGCATATAACTCCAATTTAGTTAGGAGATATACATCAGACAAATCCCAATAGAGGAACTTTTTACAAAATACTTAATCAGTATTCCTCAAAACTATTAAGGTCATCAAAACCAAGGGAACTCTGATAAGTGTCAAAGTGAGGAGTAGTCTATGGAGACCTGACAAGTAAAATGTAATGTTACATTTTACTATCCTTGGATAGGATTCAGGAAAAACAGTGAAAAAAAAACATTGAGTAAACCAAGGAAGTCTGAATAAAGTATGGGCTTCAATTAAAAATAGTACATCGATATTGATTCATTGATTGTAACAAAATACTATATTAATGTAAGATGTCAATAATAGGGACAACAAGGTACAGAGTTGTATAGGGAAATCGCTACTGTCTTCATGATTTTTCTATAAATCTGAAATGTACTAAAAATAAAGTTTATTAACAAAGTATACTACTTAATACATATGAGATAGAAAAAAAAGCCTCCAAATAATGCTAATAAAATTTTATACCAGTGGGGTGCCTGGGTGGCTCAGTCAGTTAAGCGCCTGACTTTATTTTGGCTCAGGTCATGATCTCATGGCTTGTGAGATCAAGCCCTGCATCGGGCTCCACACTGACAGGATGGATCCTACTTGGGATTCTTTCTTCCGCTCCCTCTCTGCCTCTCCTCACCCGCTCAAAATAAATGAATAAACTTAAAAAAAAGAAAAAAAAAACTTTACATCAAGACACAAGGAAGGATATAATAATTAAATCACTCACCCCTATGAGTTAACAGTTTTAGAACCGGGAGTCAAAATGGAGATGACAGAAGATTTCCACATTTGTACTCAATGTAGTAAGATAAAGGAGAGAATAGACCACTCTTCCTAACCTTTCTCTCTTTAATTTAACTATGCAATTTATATTTGTATTTTTAGTGTCTTAAAATACTCTTTGTTTTAAAAAATATCTCTCCTTATTATAAAATCAATATGTATTCATGGTAGAAAACTTGGAAAGCATCAAAAAGTGTAAAGAGAAAATAATACCTACATTTACACTACCCAGTTATAACAAGTTTTTTTTTTAAAGTTTTTAGTGTTTTATTTTCTAGCCATAACATTTCATTTTATTAAATTTCAGACAGTGTATAGAATAAATATTTCTATAGTAATATGATTATATTTAAAATATTACTGAATTTCATTGAGGTAATTGCCCCATATTGTGTTCTAGCATTTGATTATATTATATCATTGCATAAATATTTTGGAGATATGAAAATAACTTTACATATAATTATATTAGTGAGAAGATATCACATAAATTATGCCTACATAAAGACATTTTGACTGCATGCCTTTGCTAGTCAAATAAAGTAAGTCAATTGAGTTTTAAAACTATCCAAACTGATTGACATCTTAGACGTAGAGTCACTTTGATTGAAAATCCTTTTCACTTTTGAGGGAATCATTCATTCAATAAATATTTGCAAACTTACTATATCCCAGGCTCTGGAAATGACAGGGAAGCAAAGAGATACAGTTCTTAACTTCACGGAAATTATAATCTAGTGGTGGGAATTATCAGAACGGGAATTTTAAAAATGCCTCTCATTAATATGCTAAGGGCTTTAATGGAAAAAGGAAATCACATGCAAGAACAGCTGGATAATGTAAGCAGAGAGATGCAATATACAAGAAAGAATTAAAAAGAAATCCTAGAGAGCACCTGGGTGGCTCAGTTGGTTAAGCCTCTGACTCTTGATTTCAGCTCAGATCATGATCTCATGGTTCATAGGATCTGGCTTTGCATTGGGCTCCACACTGAGCCTGGAGTCTGCAGCTTGCTTGGGATTTTCTCTCTCCCCATCTTACTCTGCCCCTCCCCTGCACACTTGCACATGCATGCGCTCTCTCTCTTTTTCTCAAAAAACAAAATGGGATAGATAAACTTAAAAAAAATTCTAGTTATCAAAAACAGTGTAACAGAAATATGGAATGCTTTAGTGGGTTCATCAGTAGACTGGACACAGCTGAGGAGAGTATCTCTGAGCTTTAGTATATGGCAATGGAAAATTTCAAAACTTAAAAGAGAAAAAGACTGAAAAAAAGGAATGTCCAAGAACTATAGGACAACAATAAAAAGTGTAGCATATACGTAATGGCAATATCATTTAAAGCCTTAATGACGACAAAATCCTCCAAATTAATGTCAGATACTAAACCATAAATCCAGGAAGCACAGAGCATAATAAGCAAGATAAGCATAAAAAAAATCCTGTACCTAGGCATAGTATATTCAATTTTAGAAAATTAAAGATAAAGAAAAAGTCCTGAAAGAAGACAGAAGGCAAAAACATCTTACCTATAGAGGAACATAGATAAAAATGATATCCTACTTCTCCTCAGAAACCATGCCAGTAAGAAGAGAGTGAAGTGAAATAGTGTTGAGGGAAAATAAGCTTCTACCCTAGAATTCTGTGCCCTGTGAAATTAAATTATCCTTTAAAAGTGAGGGGAAAATAAAGACTTCCTTAGACAAACAAAAATTGAGAGAATAAATAGAGCACAACTTTTGGTTGGATAATTGTCTATGTAGAAAATCCAAAAGAATTGACCAAAACCTCCTGAAACTAATAATGGATTATAACTAGCTTGCAGGATTCAAGGTTAAATGTCATTTGCTTTCCAGAAACAGACCCATAAGTACAGAGAATAAACGGATGGTTGCCAAAGGGGTGTGGGAGATACAGGCTTCCAGTTATGAAATGAATAAGGTGCAGGGATAACAGCCACAACATAAGAAATATAGTCAATGGTATTGTAATGGCATTGTTTGGTGACAGTTTGGTAGCTACACTTGTGGTGACAGTGGCATAACATACAGACTTGTCACCATGTTATACACCTGAAACTAATGACACATTGCATGTCAATTGTACTTCAATAAAAAGAAAAATCACTTTTCCAAATACCACCAATGAACAAGTGGAATTTGAGATCAAAAACATAATATCATTTACATTAACACCACCAAAATGAAATACTTAGATATAAATCTGGCAAAGCATATACGAGACTTATGTGAGGAAAACCACAAGAATCTGCTGAACAGAATCAAAGAAGCAAATAAATGAAGAGATATTCTGGTTCATGAATAAGAAGACTCAAAATTGTCAAGATGTTAAGTTCTTCCCAACTTGATCTATAGATCCAATGCAACCCCAATCAAAATCTCAAACTCATTTTGGGTATTAACAAACTGATTCTAAAGTTTATATGGAGATTCAAAAGAGCCATAATAGCAAACTGAATATTGAAGAAGTATAAAGTCGGAAAATGATACTGCCTGACTTACGACCCACCATAAAGCTATGATAATGAAGACAGTGTGGTATTAGTGAAAAAATAGATAACTAGATAAAAGGAACAGCACAGACACCCAAAAGTAAACTCATATAAATATAGTCAACTGATCTCTGACGAAAGGAGCAAAGGCAGTACAGTGGAGAAAGGTAGTCTTTTGAACAAATGGTGTTGGAACAACTGGACATCCACATGCAAAAAAAATAAATCTAGACATAGACCTTACACTCTTCATAAAAATCAACTCTAAATGGATCACAAACCTAAATGTAAAATGCAAAATTATAAAACTCCTAGAATATAAAATAGAGTAAACCTAAGTAACGGTGGATATGGCAGTGACTTTTTGATACAACACAAAAGACCCAAACCCTGAAAAAAAACCAATTGATTGGCCGAGCTCTTTTAAAATCAAAAAACTTTTGCTGTGCAAAAGACAATTCAAGAGAATGAGAAGACAAACCAAAGACTGGGAGAAAATGTTTAGAAGAGAAACATCTGATAATGGACTGTCATCCAAAATATGCAAAAGACTGTTAAACCTCAGCAATAAGAAAATAACCCGGTTAAAATAACCTGGTTCAAGACAGAAGCAATAAGAAGATAACCTGGTTAAAATAACCTGGTTCAAGACAGAAGACTTGAACAGACCTTGACTAAGGAAGATACAGAGAAAGCAAGTATGTATATGAAAAGATGTTCAACATCATACGTCTTTAGGTAATTGCAAAACAATGAGATACCACTATATATCTATTGGAGTGGCCAAAATCCTAGACACTGAACATACCAAAGACTAGCAAGTATGTAAAGTAACTGTTCCTTTATAATCCAGCAATTGTACTTGGTGTTTACTCATGCTAATGAAAATAAAAACCTGCACATGGATTCTTACAGCAGATTTAGTCATAACTGCTGAAACTTGGAAGCTACCCAGATGTCCTTCTACAGAAGAATGGGTAAATAAACTGTGGTACATCAAGACAATGGAATATTATTTATTGAGAAAAAGAAATGAACTGACAGGCCATTAAAAGACATGGGGGAAATCTGAATGCATATTACTAAGTAAAAACAAAAACCAGTTTGAAAAGGCTACATGCTGGATGATTCTAACTATATGACATTTTAGAAAAGGAACAACTATGGAGACAGTAAAAAGATCAGTGGTTGCCAGGAACTGAAGAGGAGAGAGAGAGAAATAGGTGAAGCATAGAGGATTCTTAGGGCAGTGAAACCGTTCTGTATGGTACTACAATGGTGGAAATGTGTCATTACATATCTGTCAAAACTCATAGGATGTACAACACATGAGTCAACCCTAATGTAAGCTATGGACCTGGGGTGATAATGTGTCAATGTACATTCATCAAATGTGGGTAACAAATGTGCCACTATAGTGTGGGATGTTGATAGGGAGATTATACACTTGTTTGAATAGGGAAGTATATGGATACTTTCTGTACTTTTGTTTAATTTTGCAGTGAATGAAAAACTGCTCCAAAAAAAGTTTATAATTTAAAAAATTGAAATGGTGTGGCTGAGTTATCTAATGAAATATCCTGGTGAAAAATGTCAAAATTATTTAATTCCTCAGACTTTTAAGCATATATTTCCATAAAACCTAAAACTATAAAATATAGAGATAAAACATATAATTTATTTTCATATAGATTTATAATTGGGCTTACAATTTATATGATGAAAAACAATAAGAATTGTTCTTTTTTTAAATGGAATTTAAGGTGGTATTAATAATTGAGGCAAAACTGAGACACAAGACAAACCTTGAGAATGTTGACAAGAAATTGAATCGAGTTTTCAAAAAATCTGAACCGACATTTTAAGCAAGGTTTGTGATGAGGTTCAGTTGGAAATGGTTGGTTATGTATTGTGTAATTTGACTCTGTGGAATCCAGCAGTATATGATAAGGTCCTTTTAATTTATTTTCAGGTTTATAACTTTTCTGAGATCAGGACTGTATGTGAAAACAGAGCCATCCTGAAAACTATGAAGAAATATTTCTTTCATTCAAAGGAAAACAAAGTAGAAGGTAAATAATTACTGACAGTTTCTGAGAGCTTTATGCAGTTTCTTTTTCTCTACTAGTTTTTTTCCCCTTCCTATATAATCACTCACAGTTCTTATGTTTTCTTTTTATACAGGGCTAGTGGGCTGAGGACATAAGATACAAAGTGCTAAGGTGATGGAAATATCAGGGCAGATTCTGTCATTAGCTCTATGTATTCTTGTTCATGGGTTGGTACACAAACCACTTGCTCTTTGTTCAGATCTCACCATCTAGAGCGACATAGACAGTGCTTAAATCCATTCATTTGTCAGACATTCAATGATTATTTATTGAGCACTTACTATGTGCAAGGTGCTATTCTGGGATATAATACTAAGCGCAAGATGAATCGCTTTGCCCTCATGGAGATCACTGTTCACTGGAAGAGATGGGTAACAAATAATCACATACAATGTTAAGGGCTAGGAAGAATCAATGTGTAAGAGGGTATATAAGCACTCATCTTTGTGAAGTCAGAGGAAAACTATCCCCTAAGAAGTGAAAATTAAGCTGAAGTTGAAGAATAAACAGCATTTATCTGTTGAAAGAGGGCAGGAAAGAGCAATCTAGGCAGAAAATATTTAGTTAAATATGTTGGCATAGACAGGGCTTAGTATGAGTTTACTGTCAACATGTAACAGTAAATAATGGAATAATTGCTTACACAAATGATACAACTGACTTTGCAGTAAACATGTATTTCAAACTCTAAAATTACTAAATTGGCTCTGTTAGGGAGTTGAAATCATGAGTGGGTCTTTTTATCCTTTATTTCTTATTTTTCTAAATATGGTTGAAATTGTTTCACACAATGGAATATTTTTTGAAAAAACAAACAAAATAATTGCGTTACCTCTATTGTGTTTTACTAAATAGCTTGTATCCTTGCTTCTTTATTAAAAAAATATTTAGTATTCAACATCTTATTTCAATCAACGTAAACTGATTTTTCTCAAAGATACTACATTCTTTTAAATGTTCCCACTTATAACCTATGCCATTCTTGGCACAGAGGATAGCCTTATAAGGGGAAGGGGTGCTGTACCCCTAGAGGGACCTCTCGACCAGTCAGAATGCTCATTATCAGTCCAATTATCCCCTGATAATTGGCCTGCCTGTGGGAATAATAGGCTGGGATGATTTAACTCAGTGCTGACATATTTATATTTATAGCATCCTACACACTGCATTCTAAACTTCTTAACTTTTCTTGAAATAATGGAAGAAACTGATTCTAGCTGTAAGAATACTTTATTTGTTCAATATTTAACTTCCTGTGAACACTGAAGGACACTCCACTGAGACCCAGGGAGCACTCCTTGTTTGTACTAAACTTCGCAGTGTTGGCAATAAATCTCACATAACGTCCAGCTTTCTTATTTTGTCTCTATACAACATTCTCCCAAAAGACAAGTCTCCCTTCTTGGACTCTGTGAAATTTCGTCATAGGATAACACTCTTAGAATGGAGTCACTTGGCTTGTGAATGCTTTACCAACATTTCAACACTTCTGGATGGCTGGCTGATGTCCAAATGAGTGTAGGGAATGGCCAAGGAGAGGAATTGTGACGGAATTTTACAGAGGATAGGGTATTTGCTTTTGTGTGTTTCTTGAAATAATTAGGTTGAGTTAGGTTACGCTCATGGTATATAGTGTTTTAAAGTTTCCAATTTGAGATTCCAGTGTCTTCACTGTATCTTGTGCTAAAATGTGTTAGCAGGATGGGGATGTTTGCATCCTCTAGATCTCCTTTTTTAGTTGCATAAATTTATCTGTTTAATAAATAGTTCATACACTGGCCAGAAACCAAGTGGACAAACTGTACTCACTAACCCTTTAATACTTGGCTCCTTTGTATAATGACCCGGCCCATTATTAGATAATGAAAGAGTGTATGAGAAAGTGGGAGATTATTTATGATGGAAACAAAATGAAACTAATGGGACAAGATTTGAAAGCTGTGATGCATGAAAGGTGCTATGCAGGCAGCTTTGGCACCATGACAAGCAGAGAGAAAGGCTCAGTGGGAAGCAGCAGTGTGAACATGACTATGAAAAAGAAAGAATGGATTTCCTGAATGAATCCTTGCCATCTGGTGTTTGTTTAATACACAATGAAGGTCAAATGGCTACTGATCCTTTTTTCTATAGTCCAGTGACTACAAGAATGAGAGGAATCAATGAGTTTATCGATATGTCTGGAAATGACTCACCATATGATCTGATTGAGTCAATAAAACTGAAGTAACTTGTCATTACCCTTTCAAATGCGGCTTGGATCTATGACTACAGTACTGTTTGTTTGTTTATTTATTTATTTATTTGCCAATTTGCTGGATCCAATGTGATCACTACTTTTTTCAAGATTAATGTTTTAAAGCATTTAATTTTATAGGTGTGTACAATTAATAGGAAGGGTCAGGAAAAAGTCTTTCATAAAGCTGAATGTTTCTCCTATTTTCAAATGGATCTGGTAAACATTTGTTTCTGTTGATTGGTGGTGGGTTAAAGAATTTTTTCTTCCACTCTGCCTTTTATGTGTATGAGATTGATTATACACCTATTTTATGTAATTATTCCTAGGGGACATATTAACTTTTGGTGAAATATGGTTTTTTAGCATTATATGTAAACAGCATACGCTTTGGGAAAGTCATATGTAAGTCAAACATATTACTTTATGTAACATTTTCTTTCCCACACATTGTTCCGGGAGTGTACTCCCCACAGTATGATCCTGGAATTCTTACCCTCTACTACTAAAGATGCAGGGTTTTCTGTTGAGTTCTTTCTAAAGACTAAAATAAAAGATACTTTTCTCACATTAATATTTCTCAGCTGCCATGAAAACAGGGATAGGAGAAGCCAAAAATAGAGGAACCAGCTGTGGGAGGATGCTTTTTTTTTTTCTCTTCAGGACAACTCAGAAAAGTCTTTCAAATTCATTCCATAAAGAGTGTGTTAAAACAAATACTGTTTCACGTGCTTGAATGCTATACTTTAGAAGCTGATATACACTCAGTTGTGACACAGTTAATGTTACCTGACTGTAGTGGTAGTAGGATTGTTAAGTTTGTCTCTCAGATGGATCTATTTAGTATTCTTTATCTCTTCTCTTTTTAAAAAGACTCTTTACTGAAGCTAGTTAATTAAAATAAGAGTTAGGCAATTATGAAAAAAATTCTCTTCTCCCTCAAGTAGACTCAATGTGTTTTATTCTAGATGCCACACATCTTGTTGGTGTTTTGAGTTTTTCCCCGAGCATGAAAATATTACCTGTTTCCCTGAGTATGTTAAAGAAAAAACAAAGACTCACCCATCATTACAGTATGCAAAGGCACCATAGTTAATATACCGACCTCTTTATTTTTTCTATTTTTTCTTTACTTAACTGAGCTAATACTGTAAATACAATTATACAATTTGAATTTTTTTTTTTTTACTTAACAATTTATCTGTGATTTTTATGACCCTGAAGTCTTTTCTCATGCCCAGGTAGATCTGCTTTTCTCTTCCTTTGTGTTCCTACTGCACTGTGAAATTATATTCTGACATAGTACCTTTAGTATTATGTTAGTATATTTTTGTTTATCAACTGTAAAAGCTCAGAAGGCAAGAACCTACATTTTATGTCTTTTGCAACATAAAAAAAAAAATAAGAGTTTACTGATTAAAGGGTATAGACAGAAGCAGATATTCACCTGATCATTAGAATTGCCTATGTAATGAGGATATTAAGACAGAGGATTTTTACAACAGAAATTATGTGCTTCTTGTACTTAGTGAGATTTTGAATTCCATAACACAGAAGGATGCTTAATACCTCAAGATACTTATATTCTATTTGATTGACAAATAAACTGCTTAATAGCTAGGTATGCCTAGCCCTAAAGTATAAAGTCAGTAAATTTGTATGGTTTCATTCTTGGGTACAAAATAATATTAGCTTTTATGACCAACTGGCCATCATTATTTTAAACTAGCATCATTTATATATGTATTTATTTTTTCCAGCTTTATTGAAATATTATTGGCATATAACGCATGTAAGCTTAAGCTGTACAATATAATGATTTGCATACATATTGAAAAATGTTTACCACAATGAGTTTAGCTTACACATCCATGGCCTCACACAATTACCATTTTTTAATATTTATTTATTTGAGAGAGAAAGAGAGACAGAGAGATGAGTGGGTGGGGCGGGACAGAGAGAGAGGGGGGCAGAGGATGTGAAGTGAGCTCCATGCTGACAGCAGCGATCCCAGAGTGAGAGGCTCGAATTCATGAGCCAAAGTTGCACACTCGTCGACTGAGCCACCCAGCACCCCAACAATTACCATTTTTTAAATGAATATGTGGTGTTATCTCTTAAGATGTATATAATGCATCATTGCTGGTTATAGTCACCATGGTGTACATTAGATCTCAGAACTTGCCCATTTTATGGCCAGAAGTGTATACCCCTTGACTGACATATCCCCATTTCCCCTATACCTTAGACCCTGGCAACCACCATTCTACTGTGTTTCTATGAGTTTGGCTTTGTTAGATTCCATATGAAAGTAAGAACATACAGTATTTGTCTTTCTCTGTCTGACTTATTTTACTTAGCATAATGCCCTCAAGGCCCATGAATTTTATCACAAAAGGCAGGATTTCCTTCATTTCCATGAAACTGGCCACCATTTATAGGGTCATGTGCATGCACCAGGCCTTGGAGGCCTCTTGGTAGCAAATGCCAGTAAGGTGGGTTGACAGGCCGACAGGGCTGTGGATGATCTACTTATACTTTTAGATAACTTGGAAGATAACTGGATTCAATTGGGGCTTACAAATCCCAACAGTATAGAAATGATTTTTAGGTTAATTGCCTTGGATTTTCTCAAGGTGAAAGGTGCAATAGAAATGTCAAAATGTGAGTACTGTTATTATATTTTCTGTTATCAACCAATAGCTTTACCTCCTATGACTCATTTATTCAAAAGTTGGCATAAAACTAAGAAGCAGTTCTATATTCAAACTTTGAATAAAGAAAAAGTAAATTTGGGATTTATTCAGCATAAATAAACTTCATCATATAGAATTTTTTTTCAAATCCATGAATTTTAACTGTACGGCTATTTTGCCTGCTGTTCTTTTTTGAAACAAAAAATATGTGGGTACATATTGTTTTAACAGACGGATGTTGGGATTATGCAAATAACTAGTAATTTTAACTATAGGAAATCTTTATTATGTCTCTACTGTGCTTGCTTGTCATTTTTTAGGATGTGATTCATTAGATTAAAAATATGGTTCTTTATCTATTTTCCAAGTCTCCTTTTCCTTTGGATAATAAAGATTGACATTAAAAAATGTGATTTCCCAAAGACATAACCTGATATCAAACATGTTAGCAAAAATATTTGCCTGAGTCACTGAAATCTAGAAATTCTCTATGACCTACAAATGTATAGTCTTACTAAAGATACTGTTTTCTCATAATTCATCTCTCATCTTCGTCCATTGCTCTTGGTACTTAGAATAAACCAAGAAGAACATTAAGGAATTCATGGTTTCCCATAAACACCAATTGCAAGAGAAAGATGGTTGTTTCTTACTTATGCGATTGAATGTTATCAAAATTGACGCCTGTTTCCTCAAGCCCATCCTGAAGAAATTTATGTCTAGAATATGGGTTACTACTTTGTCACATTGAAAAACCACAAAGCTTATCAATTCCATTTTAGAACACCACTGATTTGGGTTACCTGTACCCTTATGCCTCCCTGTGAGAATATTTTGTGTAAGGCTACATTTTCTCAAGAAATATACTCCTTAGTTTATTATGTTATTAGTGGTATTATTATTATTTTGCTCCAGGGCTAGCCCCAAAAGCTGAAAATTGTGTAGTTTTGTACTCTGGAGGAAATGATCAGTAATTAAGTACGATTACTTTCCCTTAGTTCTTTGCAATCTGACTCTTTCATTGGTTGCTGATGATTCTGTGGTGGGAAAGAGAAAGACTACAGGCATGATTGATTAGATCAGAGTGGTAAATTCTACACTTGTAGAATGGACAAAGCCAAATATTAACCTAGGATTTTTATACTGAGTAAATCTGAGCTCTCTGACTCACCTGGAAATTGTCAGACTCACCTAGTCTAACAACTATCAAGTCTTAATCTATTTCTTTCACCATTTTTTTAGGACTCAGGAAAGGATAGAAAACTCAGTGGTGTTGAGGAGTATGTAAATACCTTAGGCCTTTAAGGAAATTCTACTGAAATCAACATAACTAAGGTAAAACTTTTCTTTTTAAAATCTGTCTGTTTTTCAAAATATAAGAATCAGAACATCTTTTAATTTTAATTTTTTTTCAAGTTTTTATTTAAATTAAAGTTAGTTAACATAGAATGTAACATTAGTTTCAGGCGTAGAATCTAGTGACTCATCACTTACATACAACACCCATTGCTCATCACAAGTAGATTTGGCACATCTTAACTAATTATTAATTTTTAAAAATTCTTATAAAAAAGCCCTTCAAGGTAAACTATGCATAGTTTAAATATCTTACCCTTCAAGGCTCATCTGTGCTATGGAGTAAAATTCTTGCTTTATGGAAATGGAATTATGCAAACGTGATAACCTAAACAAGGATGCACTTTTGGCTATTTGCTCTGAAATTCCATCCTTTTCCTGTTTCTCTGAGTTGCATTGACTTAAAGAGTGAATTTCCTGTGTATTTTTAAAAGAAAATATTAAAAATCACTGGTCTTGCATGCCCAAAAATGTGTGTGAATGGATGATTGTGTTTTCTAATAATCTAGGTAGTCAAATGAGAACCTGGTGAGTACTACATCTTTCCTGAAAATCATTTGGCTCAGCTTTTGAACAGAATCTCCTAAGGGCTTTGTTAGAGAGGAAGGTAAATCTCATTTTAGGCTGAGATTGAAATGGAGGATATGTCACTCTGGAAAAAAGTCCATATATATATCTTTTTGTTTGCCTGATGTTTGCTCAGCTAGGGTCCCACCTAATGGGCAATCAACAAAACAAGCCGAGGGAAATTCTAACAGCACAAAAGGCTTGAGTAGGAAGATGGTCAGAGAGGATCAGATAATTAACCCCAAGAAGTTGGGTTCAGTGCCTTTATTGGGGGGATTACAGAGATAAAAGAAGGTCATTTCTCTTGTATAGAGGAAGACGGAAGGGTCAAGAACTTAGAAACATGGAGAGGGAAGAGAACAAGAAAGGACATGGTGCTACTCTTCATTTTCTGCTGTGTGACAAAGGTCAAAATGATGGCACTTCTGGACTTTGAAGAGATGATCTTTCTTTATTGGGATTAAGTTCCCAAAGTCGTATTCACTGAACTTCCTAAAAGTAGCAATGGACATTTCAGAATGAACTTCTAAAGCACAAGGGTCCTTGACTCCATGCTGGAAGTTTCCCAGCTGAACTAAGCAGTAAACAACTACTCTGGATAATTCATTTGACCAAAACTGAATTAAGCAATATGGACTATTTACAGACAGCCTGTAGGGTTGTAACCTCTCAGAATGTCAAAAGACATTCATTACACCTAAAAATAAGACTTCTATATTCTCAACCAAATATACCAAGAATATCTATTCAATAATATCTATAAATCTAAATTCAGAGAATATGGTAATGATTTTTTTCTTATGTATTATACCTATTTTACCTACAATGTCATAGGAATTGGGGTTTTTTTGCACAGTTTTAGAGAGTGCAATCATTTTCTTATAATAAATACCGTAGTTCCTCCACAATCCCATGGAGTATCCCATGCACATGGAACCCAAGTCCAACTGATATATGAAGGAGAATATTTCATTTGATTTAATGACCAATTCTCATTTTATTTTGACCATAGTTTCAATTGGTCTTTATAAAGCCTTTTTTTGAGTCCCAATAAAATCTGTCCATGGAAAAAACCTGCTAATTTTTGTTCTGAGCTCTTGCAAGTTGTTTTGTGTGTGTGTGTGTGTGTGTGTGTGTGTGTGTGTGTGTAATACATGTATATATGTATATATAATACATATATATTATATATAGTTTTTGTTTATATATATAAAATCTTAATATTTTCTATTTTATAATATTGAGGTTATAGTTCTAACTTGAGTTAGGATAAATCAATGAGGACTATATGACGCTGAGTGACCAATTTAAAAGTTCTTGCTGATTACAAAGACACAGATAAATTACTATATATTAATAGGCATGTTTTTTAGATGGGGATATGAATTTTGTAAATATTGACCCATTCTGTTTATCACATTTTTTTTCTTGCTTTTTTCCATATCATAGCCCTATCGAATAAATCTTAGGAATTAGCTACTGTGTTTGAAAAAAAAAATTTAAGTTTGGAAATCCACAGGATTGAAGAAAGTACTTTCTTTCATCACATTTGAATGGAAAATAAGCTTAGGAATTTTACACATCTTTGAATTCTAGTGACATCAACAGTTACAAATCAAGTTTCTTCCCTGCCTTATTTGGGATGTATGCAAACTGAGTTAATATAGTTCGTCATTTTTCACTCAGGGAAATTTTATGACTTCATTTTCAGAAATGAACTCAAATTCAATTCTCCCTTGATTGAGTGACTAAGACAGTGACTTCACCATGGTATATTGTGGAGGAGAAAAAAATATCGATGAGTCACAGAAAGTTTTGATTAAAGCACAGATTTTATTCCACTTAGTGATTCATTTGTGACTTTTCTTTCTCTTTACTGCTTAAAGTGTCTCATTCCCCCTCACTCAAAGCAAGGAGAACAGGGGCTGAAAAAATATGAATGTCTTCTCTCTTCGCTGTAAAAAAGGCAGAGAGGTCAGGATCGTAGAGGAGAGGTTTTCCTAAATGGGTTCTATCCCAGAGTTCTCAGGGTCTCCCTTTTTAAATAATGAAGCTAAGGTAATTATCATGTGGAAAATATCATTTTTTTTCAAGAATCTACAAGAGATCAATTACGGTAAAATCAGGGACAGAATTGGTGCTCTGCTTCTACTGATATTCTTGAGGTAATTACTGAGCTTGTTTCTGTGTGCAGACCAACCCTCCATCTTCTCTTCATGGTGTTATGGCAGCCTCCCTGCCTCACTGGCAACTGAGTTTGCTGATGTTGAGGTTATATCTGTGGGTGCATGTGTGGTGATGGTGGCAAACAATTCATAATAATTTTATTTAGATCAGTGAACAATTTTCTGCTATTTTGACACGGTCTTACCATACTTGGGAAAACATTGTCTGTCCCGAAGTAAATGGTCTAATTCATTTTTTCTAAGAGGATCAGACCTATTAAATTATATATAAAATGTAGAGGGTTTTTTTTTATTCTGAGAAATAAGAGTTTAAGTAACTAGGATAGGCATATAATTTTCGGTTTTATATCACATGATATGATTATATGGTGGAAATATTGTATTTAAGAATGTCAGGGAGAAATGGGCTTGGCAAGCACCATGAGGTTCTTCTGAGGATTTTGAAGCTGTCTTTTGCATTATAAAAAGGAAGAAGATAAAAACGCCTCTGATTGGTCCTCAGGTCATGCTAACAATTAGAAAACGGAATGCATGAAAACTCAACTTTTTTTTCATTCACTCATGTAACAAATATACCAAATACCTTCTCTGTTTTCTGTGAATGATATATTGTTCTGGACTACATGTTAAAAAGCAGATAGGCAAAGTTACCGATATTCTTTGAAGTTGTGTGATTTCTTAAGAAATCACAAATACCTAAGAGAAAATGTAATTTAAAAGAATAAGCTTTATTTCTATTTGTTATATGATAGCATTTCATAATTATAGTCACTAAACTAATATCACTAAACTAATAAAATCTAACCAAATAACAGCATTTTGGGTGGCATAAAAAATAGCATCTAGGAATAGATACAGAAATATGTAAATGAACTAAACTCAACTGTGTGCTAATTGGCCAGCACACCTCCCATTTAACCAACAGTGAGTTATTCCACAAGTATCTGGAAATCAAATGGTGACTGTATAGGTGTAAATGCATTTCCACATTAATTCTCCAATAATAGATAATCTCTAACAAACAGAAACTTGGAAAATAAACAAGTATAAGGGCAGGAAGGATATTGTGTTTGTGATTTTAATAAGTACGATGTTTTTTGTGTTTAGATGCTGTGGAATTTCATCAATCACACAAAGTATAACAAAAGTAAACTTTGACTAAATTTTCCTACACACACTGAGCTTTTGGTGTCACTACAAAGAAATTATTCTAAGGGCAAATATCTACTATGTCTGTTTTATTAAAAAGCATTTTTTTGTTTTTTTGCCCACAGTAACTGCATTATCAATTCAAAGTATGTCATGTCTTTATTCATATGCATTTCCCTGTTTTGCATATATCTATATTTATATAATATATATATACCCATGTATGTATATTTATTTTTTCTACAGTTTTATAATAATACAACATTTCCATCAAGAGTATAAAGAAATAATTGGGATGCATTAAAATATATGATGATAAGTGAAATCATGATTCTTCTATGTAAAAATCTACACAATATTCATAGATCATAGAACTAAAATGGTTCTTAGAGGTGTTTTTAATAAAATCTAATTTGTAGAAATCTTCAATTAAGCAACTGGTACACTATCACATGATTAGCTATATCTACTTTCAAAAAAATTGTATATAGTGTTTTTTAACTTTATATGGCACATAAAGCACTCACATGTAGAAAGAAGAAAATTTCTGATACTGAAATTCAATGTTGTTTCCAAGATGAGCTATTACTAAAACACTGGACAACTAATGACAAAGTCATAGACTTCTCTCATGTTTATTTTTAAGTTTTATCCTCACGGGTATCATAGATTTATAGGACTCCATAAGTGTATAAAGTGTATGTCCTAATGGCTTATTTGTTACATTAAAAAATGAAATTTTACTTCAAAATAAATAATACAGTTTTTAGATATAAAAAAAAAACATCAGTCACAGATCACAGGCATGAAAATGGAAATGTTCTTTTTGTACTTAACTCTTCCTGTAAAACTCTTCTACTTTTCATGTTGTAATCCACAAAACAGAATCCAGAGAGAGCATCCAAATAGCACTGTCAATGTGAATTATTGAGAGTTGATGGCAAAAAAATGAAAATCATCTTACTAGGGCTGGAATTATTGAAGAATTTTGTCTCTCTTGTTGCTTATTCATAATTTTGACCACCTCTTTATGACCACTTTTTGTTCTGATGATTTTAGTAATTCTAACTTCTTACACAGGCTCTCCTTTGGAAATTAGAAAAATACTGTTGCAGGCATCAAGGTTACTAATATTCATTTCATTCATATATATGGAGTCATGTAAAAGTTCACTGCGATATCTACATTATGAATAAGCATGGTAACAAATGTGGGCCTTGGTTAAAGATCAGGGTAAAATTCTCTCCTCGTAGGTCCATTGTAGATGGACTTTTGTTTCGTGTACCTGGTACATTAAAAGCATTTGTAGCAGTAGGTAATGACTATTGGTGCTTGGATCATACAGAAATTTGAAAGTATCGTGTGGTTTTGAAATGGCACTTGCATGGTGACAAGAAAACTAAAAATTGTATTTACTCTCAAATTGCTTAAATATCAAGGGCAAATTGGTTGGCAGATGACATAACGAATGTTAATTCCAGGCCTCTCTTCTCCCTTCCAAGCCAGAATTTTCAGTGATTGGAGGTCTTAAGGAGGATGGAATAGTTCAGTCAATAGTTATACCCTATCTCTAGCAGTTAGACACGAATTATATCTTATAATAGAAGTAACTCTTTGGACGAGGATTGTAAGAAAATGAACATTTATTCAAATATGTGTTGGAAATAATATTTGTTTTGTTTGTGAGGATCCCATAGATTTTGACACTTCTTCCTATATTGGCTTAAGTGTAAAATATTGGCACTTAAATGGTATTCTCATATTAAGTCTGAAAACATTGTCTCTTTGCTTAGACAAATACCTTTAAAAGAGGGTAATTAGTGACCAGTGGCTAAGAAGACCTCTGTGTTGAGAGGTTATGCTAAGCCTCTTGAAGATTCTCCATGTAAACAAGACAGACCACATCACTCATTATCCCTCCTTTGTTTACTTAGAAAAAGGTTCAAACTATTTAATGAGAGGATTACCCATACTTCAACTCTATTGAAAAAGATTAATTGATATTTTCCTGTTGGTGGTTTCACCACTTGCATTTGGCTTCCACTCTCCTATTGTTACTGATGCTGTGATCAACAGAGCAAAGTTGCTCAAAGGTTATCCAAATTTCACAGCTTAACGTTATTCAAACTAATTATATTTTTTCCCTGTCCCTTAGACCTTGAGTTCCAAGGACTGTTAATTTATCATTCGCAGAGACTATGTTTTAAACTTTACTTGTCTGAATTGAAAATTTTATGACTAAATTCTGGCTATTATTGGACGATTTTGCTGACTATGTTAGAGATGAAGTACAGCACCTACTCAAAATGGAATATTAAAACATAGAGCCAAATTTCTGTGTAAACCTAAACATTATGAATTTTTTACACTAAAATGTATATAGGAGATTTTGAAAGATAATTTCAATATCTTACCGTCATCTAGGGAGCACTATATATATATTTTAAAAATCCCACCATTTCGAGATACAATGCTGTGAGAGAAATCCTTACAAATTTTCCCCCCAAAATGTGTGTATTATGGACATATGGCTGCATATTTGGATAACACCATTTGCATTTTTCAAACTTGCATTTTTTTAAAGCACTAGCTTGGCTTTTGCTGTCAGAATGGCAAACTGCTAGTGTATTCATCTAAAATTCCTAGTTTAACTCTTTGTCACTTTAGCATTTTATGTAATGCTAATATGTTCACCTTTTCTTAAAAAAGTAACCTAATATGTTGGAGGCAGTAAAATAAGAAAGACTTTTCAAACCATAAAGTTTAATAATAGGAGGAGTCACATCATCGTGTGAAAAAAAAAAGGATAGTGTCAAAATTTGATCTTAGAAAAAATGCTTCTGAAAATTACTAGGGGAAAAGAAAGCATGTTAAAATGATTTTACTTCAGATTAATTCCTTGGAAGGATTTGCAGTTTTTATGGTTTTCTAGGGTTATTTTGCAAAAGCAGTTTTAGTTCCTGAACATTTCAACATAACACACTAGAATATAGAACCCTAAAAAGAATAATGTTGAGAAAATAAAGATTACAAGGACCCCAGCATTAGTAATTTATGAGATCACACTTCCAAGTTTTCACTTGCTCTAAGCTTTCAAACATACATCCTTAAAATTCTTAAATTTCTTTATACCATCCATAAATTTCTTTGTGATGTAGTGTTAAAAATGAGGCATACTGTACGCGTGGCCTGCCACAGCATTTGAAGATGTGCTTATTACTTCCATGTCCCCCAGACCCCAAGGAGCAATTTTATTCAAGGGAAATCAGGTACTCACTGTATGGCTGAATAATTTACCTGTCTTACATAATTTATACATACCAAAAATTATGTTATCTATAGAACATGTTTTTACTCCTAGATTAAATTTTATATAAATTATACTTTCAAATCAACATTACCAATAATCTTTTATTCTCAGATAACCACTCTAAAGGTCTATGTTACATTTTCTATATATGTTAAAATACGTACTATTTTAAATTTTGCAATATTGTGCATATATTTGGACATATTGCAGACATATTTGGACATATTGTGGACATATTTGGAATATTTCAGTTTTTCTCTTAATTGACATACTATATGGCTACTTATATTCCCAAGCCACTTCAATCTGCTTCTTTCAAATTATGTTTTTGCAATGTGTTTATCTAATTATTACTTATTTATTAGTTTCAGCAGAAGTATTTAATTAATTAGCATCTGATGTAAAAATGAAAGTAAATACCAGCACGTAAATGATGCTGCTGAAAAGGTACAAATTTTTTTGGTCAGAACACTGGCAAATGTAGTTAACCTTATTGATTTACTTGACTACATTAAAATAACATAATAAAAACTATTTCACCACAAGACATTATAATCTGACCACTGTGTCTGCTATTTCTCCTTCAGAACTTAAATGCATAGCCTAACATCGAACACATTGATTCTTTTAAATAGTCATACTCTAATAAATATGACATTATCACTCCAAGTTCAGTTGGGTTAGGTGATTAGAGAGTAGGGATGTAATCAGAGGAGGTGCTTTGAAAGATAATCTTTATTCTCCTCCTTTGAAACACACAGAGAGGGGGACAGTGGAACAGCAGTAACTGCTGAACTGGCTGTTACATAATCTGTGCTAAGCGATGAAGTACTGATACTTAAAAAGTGATCATCTGTCCCTTTAAATACTGGGGATGTCAGTACACGTACATTTTTAGTCGCTATTGCTTAGATCGTTCTTCGAGCTAATTTTTAAGAAATTTTTAAGAGTACATAAGAAAAATATCTCTAAGGATTCTTTATTCAATCACTGAACACTTATTTTCATTATTCAATATGTGGCAGACAAAATAGCAGGAACCAGGTAAACAAAGATGAATTAGAGGTGATTCTAGCTCCTAGTCTAAGGCTAAAGTACTTATTTTAAGATCATTAGCACAAATTGTTACCTATTCACATGGAATTCGGAAAGAAAATTAAGGTCAAAACAGACTGATAGGACTAATACAAGTTTCCAGTAGTTTGGCCGCCCATGAGATCTTCACCCGAGTTTCAACATTATTGCAAAGGAACAGAGAACCACAAGCCACTGTTGGAAGATGATAAAATATAATCATATTCTAATAATATATTTTAAAACAAAATGTACTTAATCCAGCTATTAAAAGGCATAACTTAAACAGAAGGAACACAAGACTTAAACAAAGCAGAAGACAGCTGTCCAGAAATTATCAATTGCTAAAGCACACAGATTGTGATTAAATTTTAATGCAGCTTTTAAGCAAAGATTTCACTTATCAGAGAGAAAGAATCCCACAGAAAATATTGTTATTGATTTCATCATTTTAGATGTAACTGATCCTTTAAGTAATTTTTATTGCTTTCAATACTACTTTTTAAAGTGACTGCTTATCCTGGGCAAACCATTAGATGGTATGTTCATTTAAAATTCTAAGCCCAATGCATAAATTGTTCTCCAGTGCACTCAAAGTCACATCTGTTGAAAACAAAACACAGCATTCAACCCTTTGAATAAAAACAAAACATAACTGTAGAATAGCTGGATAGTCAAATCATGTAAATTAAATGGCATTGAAAATGATATTTTGTATTGATTTTTTTTCAGGGAACTCAGTCTTTGGAATTAAAATATATTGATTACCTTTTATGTAACCCAAATTAACAATAAAGTAACTGGATCTGCTAGAGCATCACACTAGTTTTAGACTCAGGGAATAGGGAATAAGAATACATTTTCCTTTTTTTTTTTAACAAATAAAATGCAGCATCGGCTCTCTGCATGAAGCACATATATTATTTTATCAATAAAATCAATTATTAAAAACGAGAAATCACTATAGTCATACTTTATATTCTAAGGGACCATAATTGTTTAGCCATGTGTGAGATCGTTAAGGTCAAAAAAAGCACCTTTCGTTAAAAATTTCAGAAATAAGTATACATTTAGTTATATAATTAGTTATATGCCTTCATTTATTAATTCAGTAAGTATATACTGAATGCTAAGTACCAGACAGCAAGCAAGGCTCCAATATGTAGGCACTATGTATATATGTTCTCAAAATAAATGAGCCTGTATGGACTTGTGTGGAAGGAATAAGTATTAACTCAGTATTTTTTTTCTAATGCATATTGTCAAGCAGTTTATTAATTACTCAATCTGAAGTCAACCAAAAGATCTGTATAATATAGTGTCTCCTTAAAAGACTTTCAATTTTCCTATTTAGAAGGATGGGACATACCTTTTACACCAAATGGGTTTTAATATAGCAAAAACATATGGTCTAAATTGTAGTAGCTATCCTGCTTTGATATTTTTTGAATTCACATTTTATTACCCTACTTACACTTGCAGCTATTAAATAAGAATTTTCGATTGATTGGATTAATATTGGTCCGATTGGTTATTGGCAATATAGAAGAGCCAAACAGAGTAAACTATTCCTATGTGTCCCAAACATCTGAAGATATAGATAGATATAGTTATATAGATACTGATATAGATATAAATATGAGATAATTGGTTGAATTTTTCACTTTTTAACTGTGTGATAATTAGTCCAACTGTTAGTAAATCAAAGAACATTGTTTCCATATGCTTATTTATTTCCTCATTTAACACAGGTCTAAGAAATTATACAATCTTGTATGGACATACACAGAGCTAGAAGATTTCATCTTCCAGACAAACAGTATCTGTGTCATTTACCCCTACAGTTAGTATTTTCTGAGTATTTTAAGGTCAATAAGATGTTTTAATTTGTTGATGATTAACTGAATTCTCAATTCCAAAAAAATCATTTTGCTTACTGATTAACCTACATTGATCAAGTCACATAAAGCGCTTGGACAGTCTAACACAGACCACAATCCAAAAGCCATGTCTTAGTTATATTGGTTGGTTGGTTGGTTGGTTGGTTGGTTGGTTGATTGGAGTGGGAAGGGCACTTGAGAATATTTTTTTTTAGTAATATCTCTAATTTTGAGTAAAAAAAAAGCAATCTAGTCTGAAGTTTTTTCAAAAACTAAGTTCTTGGTTTATATCACTTGTCACTGACATAAATAATTATTATTACCGGGGCAGGGGTGGTGGTGCCTGGGTAGCTCAGTCAGTTAAGCACCCAACTCTTGCTTTCAGCTCAGGTCATGATCTCACAGTTCATGAGTTTGAGCACTGTATCAGGCTCTGTACAGTTTGTGCACAGCCAGCTTAGGATTCCCTCTCTCCCCTCTTTCTTTCTGCCTCTCTCTCTCAAAATAAATAAACTTAGAAAATAATTATCATCAAGGATCTTAGGTGTTTTGGATTTTCTAATAATTATAATGATATAGCATGCGTCTTCATTTAGTATTTTATAGGGAGAAATGGTTCTTATTTGAACCTTGGAAATCCCAAAGTCAAGCTTTTTATGTCATAAATATATAGCCAGTTCAATTAGAGACAATATTTATCACTTAGACTAACATCCTTCTAAACATCTGAAACTTCAAAAATACCATTATACTCATTTGGAAAATCTAAATTGTTTGCCAAAACTCCCTCTCTGAGTTACATAATGTTGAAAATACCTGTTTAACTAAATCATACAAAGCTCTTAATCAAATATAGGACCAATTACGTCTGTTACTTAGAGAGATCTACAAGGACCTCTTGTATAACAAAGTGTCTGGTTCAGTGTCTCTGTACTCTCCTGTGACTAAGTAGAATACCTGTAATTCCCAGGGGGTGATAACAACTAGATGGCAGGTGGCACACCAGGTCATTCTCCATGGCCTAGCAACATTCCATCACTTAGAATTCACGTTTTCATAGTTACTTGCCTAATCTACTTTTGAAGTATGAGCACCAAATATTGGTTTCCACAACATTTCTGTAACCAGAAGAAATTGAGACCTCTTATTTCTCCAAAATGAACAGAATCCACTGTGGTTTCTCTTTTTTTTTTTTGACCAAACTTTGAATGTTAAGGAGACAAATGAATGTTCAAAATAGATCAGCAAGTTTAAATTTTCAAGGTATTTCAAGTTATCAGTCATCTCATCTCTTTTTTTTTTTTGCCTTACCAAGTATTTTTCAATATCATTTCTTAGAAAATTGTATGTTTCAGTACCATTTGTTAAACTCAGGATCCTAATTTCCTTTTTATTTATGCAAAAACACCTTTTCATTTCTGCTTTACCTAAGTGAGATAGTCATTTGTATTATTGTTTTAATTAAACTGAAGTCATTTTTGCCTTAGATTTAATTTAAAACAAATACATACACACATTCTTGATGGTAATTGTGAGACACAAACCAAGAGAAGTAGAATTAGATAATTTCTTGATTGCTAATTAAATAAAACCCCAAAACAGACACCAACTATTCTCTGCTTAAAGAAAAAGATAAAAGAAACCTCAGCAGATCATAAATCCTTGTTGTCTGTTGTTCTTGAATTGAATGCTTTAATAGAAAAGATGGCTCTTCAAGTTTTCTTTCTGTTGAGTGTAGTATTGGCGTAAGTAAAAACTGAGGTGTTGTTTTCTGCCTTCCTGTCAACACAATCAACCTACCTAGGATGAATCACGACTCATGACCCCATGGTCCTCTTGAGCTCCAGGATGAAAATGTGGGAGATAAAATGAAAGGACTTGGTGGTACCATCATTCAGCTATTTTCCCCTTCCTGGTCATTGTATCTTTCTCTTGAGTTGATTTTCATTACATGAACTATATAAGTTGAACTCCATATCATTTGGTAAGGCCTTGCTATCAACAATAACAATGACGTGTAACACTTTGGGATAACATTTATGTGTTACGTGCTGTACTGGTACTAATTCATTTTAGCCTCAAAACTTACAAGTTGTCCTCTTGTGACTTCATTCCCGTTTCTGGGAAGTAAATGATGTGCCTTCATTCACCATGTGATGTTTCCAATTTCAAAACTACATGGTTAATTCTCAAGGGGTGAAATTTATGAGAAGCCACAGAGTAGCCTTTTGAGCGTGAATTTGGGAATTAGATATATTTGTGTAAGAATCTCTATGCCATTGTTCCTTCCATGAAATGTAGCAACTCATTTATCCTTCCTATGTCTCAACTACCTCATATGAGAAATGGGCTGGAAAATATCTTTTGAGATTATTGAGAGAATTTAATGTGATAATACACTGAAAGCACTTAGCACTGTGTCTTTCATGGGGTTAAACACTGAATATTACTAATAAACATGATGGCACGAAATGGCAAAACTATATGACATTCTATATTTTATCCTAACCCTCTTCACATTTACACTTGTTTTCATTCATGGGGGATTACCTGCCAGGAGAAATGAAACTGATAGCTTGAAAGGAAGTCACACCCTTCAGAGTGGCCCAGAGCAAAACTAGAATACCGTCAGATATTAAGAAATTAATGTATAGACATGTCGCAGTTTTCAAGCTGTCAGTTTGAAGTTTAACATCTCCCCAATGACATTAGTGCAGTCGTTCAGCCAAGAGTTTTAATACATTTTTTTTGCTATTCTCTTCCCTTTTCTTTTCTTTTTTTGTTTTGTTTTTGTTTTTGTTTTGTTGGTACCTGGCATTACCTTTCCTGTCCTTGTGAAGACCTCCATTTGGAGAGCAGGTGGAGATCTTTTTCACCAATCCTTTTATGCCTTTTAGATTTATGGAGGTTTTCTTTTTCCTCTTCCCTAAATTCCATTAGTTTGCAGATTTTCTACAAACTATTTTAAGAGTTACTAATATCATTTTTGTATATCTTTCAGGAAGGATTTGAATAGGCATAATTGTGGGGTGTTTTTGTTTTTTGTTTTTGTTATTTGGACCTTAATCTTTTTCCCTTTCCCTCGTTACAAAGAGTATGGAAAAACAGAGGGTCTGAGCTTTTAAATAGGATTGAATGCATCTTTGAAAGCTAATACTTTATATTGTGATAAATGATAGTGCTCTTTAAAATTGGATGTGTTATGTTGTAAATAAGGTTAAATACAAAGAATCAAGGTTTTAGGAATCCCAGGGTCTTGTTACACTAATCTCAAGTCAGATACTGCTTTATGAGAGAGCACAGTAGTTTAATGGGCATTTATTGATTTATATTAAATTATAACTTTGGAGACAGTAACTTGCAAACTTAAAACAGTCATATGATATTATGAATTACATCTTCTGTACATTAAGAGATCTTAAAGCAAGGAAACCAAAGATAGAAAATATTGGTTCACATTTCAAACCACAGTAAGTGTGAATATAGCCTCAATTTAATAAAAATGTATGATGCAACTTTCCGTGGGTTAAATGTCTTACAATTGCCTTTGGAATGGGCACTTGTTTTCCCATTATTGGTCACTTTAATTGACTTACACTCTAGTTTTCTCATTTAAAGATCACTTTATAGTCCTGGGTGCTCTTCATCTGAGTGATATGTTCTACTCCTGCCTGGTCCAACAACACAACAGTTTACAAATTTCTGAATTTGATCCGAAAACTGATTTAAAAATCCATATGGGCAATCCAATTTATCTGAAAATATATACACACAAGTCTGCTCAGAGGTGGCTAAAATAAAATAAATTTCATTTTAGGAGACAGGAAGGAAGCCGAGACAAGACAGTGAAGATTCTGAAGTAAATGGGTACTTGCTTTGACCAAGATCGAAACCCACCTCTCCCCAGAGAATGTTAGAAGAGGGTATGGAAGACAAGCATTGGAAAAGTAGAATGTTTGTGCTTTTCTTTCTGGTGAACTGCATTAAATATTCAGCAAAAGGGGGGGGGGGATCAGTTTACATTACTCTTCTTGTTTCTCATGTATCGACTGACAGGTGCTGTAAACATACATAGACAAACATGGTCCTATGCTTGCAGTGCTCCGGTGACTGAGGGAAGACTGAGTATTTAATCTCCCAAAGTGATCACACTGAGGACTTAGCAGACACACTATGCTGAGATTGAAGAAGAGGCTGTAAATTTTCTATTTTCTACAAAACTATAGGAGCTTGCTTTTCAACTTTGATTCTCAAGAAAATCTACTCAGAGAGATGGTTTTGTTCTGGCAATAAGTTCCTAGGGTAGAGCAATCTTCTTTTGATTCTGAGGACTTAACTGAAACCTTTACTAATACTTTTGAAATAACAGTAGCAGGAAGAACCCAAGAGGCGCCTTCATCTTCTGTCTGTCTTGCTTTGCTGGAGGTAAACCACCAATCCACATGCCTTTGATTTCACTAAGGGTAGAACTTCAGCAATCGGGGAGAAAGAACTGACCTTGGCTTTGAGACCAGAACCAGTATTTAAAACATTTACTCACTCATGCTTTAGAGATGTCATGGTAAATAAATTATAACTGTTTATGCAGAAGACTAAGAGGCTCCTTTTTCTGCATCATAGGCAGCGATTTGGCTGAGATCGTATCATTCTGTGATACTATCACAACTACCTTTTTTCTCACTTGAATTGTACTTTTGGCTGTCATTTGCGCTTTTGAATAAAGGTTTACATTAGTGGAAGATATCATAATAGCCTAGCTCCTTTTCTTGAGTTGATATACAAATCAAAAAGAAAGGATAAGGCCAAGACTCCCTTTGTCCTTGGAAAAATATGCCATCTGCATTTAGCTTATGATATTCAGCTGGGAACAAAATTCTAGCATAAGGAAGTCGTTAATACAACCCTCAAGTTACACTGTAAATTCAAAGTACTTTAAATGCCTTATAATAGTCAAAGCCAGTAAAATCGACCCTGTATATTTTTATTTCATCTCTGTTGGATCATATGATATTTAATAATTGGTTCTGGCACCTCGTTGCAAATTATTATAACTTTGAGATTCAACAGTCCTATTGAACATATGGGCAGCACAGCCTCAGAACATATATACGATACAGCCTCACGAGAGGACCTTCTGTCTTGTTTTCCTTAGCTTGGAAGGGTCAGGTAAATTTTGTTGTGTCGTCATGTGCTAAGATTCCTCAATCTCTGTTTTGCAGGGTAAATGCTTAATGGAACTGATTTTTTTTTTCCTCCTTAACTGTGAACACTTCCTTTGCAAAGCCAAAAGAGAAATTCATGCATCTGGGAAGCAGTTTACTGGGCTCTTACTAAAGCAGTTATAAAGCTATTCCAGTATCAGTGCACAAGTATTCATCAGCCCAGAATAGGTTCTATTACTTAGTGCCATATTGTATCCTGGTTTAGCTGCAAACTTCAAGAGTTTCTGGAGTCAGGAGACCTTCCCATGGTATTGAAAGCATATGATGATGCTTCATTAATCCTGGAGAAGATGGAAAGTTGGCGATAAGCTACAGTTGACCCCAAGAAACCTTTCATATAGTTAGACATTCTCCCCTTAGCATTTCTTTCTTCTAGCTCTGCTCACAGTAACACCCTGCGACAATATTAGGGAAAGCATTTCCACATCAACAGCCCGTTAAGGTTATTTTCAATGTTCCTGCTGCTTTGCCTCTATATCTAGCCTGTGTGCCTTGATTTGCTCTTGTATTATTTCACATTAATTGCCATATTGTTTATTGCCATATTCAAACATACCGTAATATGGGCACAGTGGCAATAATTACATAGTAATCTGTACTTAAAAAAAGATGTCAAGATGGGTAGTGGTGGGTGAGTGGGTGGGGTAGGCAGAAAGTTATGATTTATACCTTATGTTGACATTGTGGAACAGAGCTGGTTCAATTTCTCTTGATTTCACTATCAATGCCTAAAATTAATCTCTCTCTGTCATATAATTATTCATTACTAAGACTACTAAGCTAAAAAGTTCATGGAGGTGGGGGCAGTGATTAAAGGAATTTTTCAGGCATTTATTTTACTCTTGCCACTGCAATATTACATTTTTAAAATCGACATCTCAGTGGACAAGAAGTAGCCGTATGCAATGTTTATGATCCTAACTCATTTTGAACTCCTGTTTTCTTTAAGAATGTTTTAAAAACAAAAATACTTTTTATACCTATGCTTATGCGCCTATATATTTGCTCTAAATATGCATACAAGGCATTTTTAGGCTCTGGGATATGATCCCCTCTTTGTTGTATTTACAAAAATCCACCTCTCATTGAGCCATCCCACCCTCGTACACCACACTGATCTTGTGAATCTTCTTCACAATCACATTGTCACTTGGTCAAGACAATACCAAGAATCGTCCTCACACTTGTGAGCAGCAAATCAGAGTAATGCTTGATCCTCCTGGTTGACAATCTGGAAGTTGAAATCCTTTTCATGTCGGCAGAGTTGAAAATATCCTTTACTGCCGATTTGCTTCCCATCCTGGTCTGCTTGCTTGGCATCATGTGAGCCAGTAGGTGGAGTGCTTGCTAACAGTAATTGAATATACAGAACTTGAATTTAAAATAAGTGGAAACCACTTTTCTTGTTATAAACTGCTAAAACCATATTTACACTGAACTCTTTCTATGGATATAATTAGTTGAAGAAAAGTTCCAAGGGCAGGGTGGAGATGAATGCAGGACGATAGTTACATGGTAGAGCACAGAAAGGCAACTTGTGCCCAACAGGATCAACACATCATATGGTGTAAACCCATGTAAAGGGGCCCTTTCTCAAACATTCCACTGAATTTGATTTGGAAAATGGACCTTCATCCCCCTTTTAAAAATTTAGTCATCAGGCTGTCCAAAGCATAAACTAGCCTTGTACATGAAAAAGCTTATGCAATAGAAGATTAATTACATGCATGTGTTAATAATAGTCATAGTAAATTCAGCATCTTTGGAAAGAAAAGTTGCGAGAGATGCCTCCAAAATAAAGTGTAACTTTCCCATAAGAGTGTCTTGTTTTCCTTCAGAAGAAGGTTTTCAAATGTATTTAAAAGCTGCAGCTTGAGACTTGCTAACTACATCACTCTAAATCTATCTATATCACACCTAAAGATGTTAAAGCAACATTTAGAACTCCAAGGAGAAAACAAGCAACAGAATTTAGAAAGCAGGAACCACATGGAAATAAGAAAAATCTTCAGTCGTTTTTTAAGAATGTGAGTCCTATGATGTGAAGTAGATGAAAATGCAAGAGTTTAAAAAAGAATCTCTTGTTCCATATCAGGAATACTTACAGATCTGATTTCATGGCACGCAAGTGCTGAAGATCTCTGTGGCTTGCAAATACCACTCCGTCTAAAAGGACTTCAGAGCAAATAATTGCACAGTATGCAATGGCAAACACTGCTAAAATAGTGATCACTTCCCCTTTATTTAACTTTTTATTATAAAAATGGTAAACTCTCTTAAATATAACTTCATGAGGACATTGTTGATTTTTTTTTTTAAATTGTGTCATCGTGTTCTCAGCTCATATGAAATTTTGGACAGATTTGTGTTTCAAATATATGACTTTTTTTTCACTTTGGGTTGGAATGGAGGAACGGAGGGGAAGAGTGAGCACTGCTAGCTGAATTAATCACCCAAAGCTTTATGTGGTAAATAACTGTTTGAAGCATGCAATAAATAGCTTTACTAAAACCAAACAACTGTTTGCCACTCACTGCCTTTTCAAGCAATATCAATAGCAAAATTGAACTCCCTCAGGCCAGAAAAAGGGAGGTGGGGGGAAGAAGAGTTACTGTTAATTGAAAATAATAACATATTATATTTCTATCTCTGATCCGAAGGGAAAAGAGTATGTTCATTTCCATGAAGAATCTTAAATCAGGCCATGGAATCTGGCTAGTAGATTAGAGTGCCAAACTATGACCAGAACACAATCTAGATCCCTTAGCCGAGAAAGAGAGCTTTGGGGAAATATATTTATTGTTTGCTTTTGATTTTCAGAAGTAGTATGAATATTGGCATATTGTAATTCCAAGGCGATTTGTGTGGTGGTGGGCTAGCCTCCAATGAACCCGTAAGGGAGTTCTGTTAAGAAATGAGTAGCTTTGTCTCAATCTTTCTCCAGGTTCATTTATTTGCATCTTCAGGTTGTACAAGTATCACTGCATACTTAGCATATTTTTATGCCTCTCATTTGGGAAAAAAAAAAATGAGTTCACTTGCTTTCTTGTCAGTTGTCATTGATTTTACCTTGTTTTCTTTGCTTCACTGTGTTACTTCCCCTTAGATGTTGAGCCATGTCATTCTCAGCCAGTGTTCATCCCTTGATAGTGAGTAGGCAATAGACTTTACTGAGAAATAGAAAAGCGTTAGCCTCTGATCTCACCAGGATTATATTCTCTCTTAATAGAAGCTGTTGATAGATACTGAACAGCTCCACATTGGGGTGTTGACTTGTAGAATGAAATCCTCTGCACACAAGCACAGCAAAATATTTTGGTGAAAAGTAATTATCAGAAATAGTGACACTAGTAAATTAGTTAACTGCATTTCAGCATGAAGCTTGAGTTGCCCCTGCCCATTCTTGTTCCAGACCCATTTGAAATCAGCAATTCAGCTTAATGATGTCACAACATTTGCCAGGCTGTGGGCACTGAAGAGAAGACACAGGATTGCTCCCATCACATGAGGTTCCCCTCCTTTCTCTCTACGCAACCAGCCCATCTGTTTCACTCGCTCGGAAACTGTTATCTTTGAAACATCATTCTATTATTATCATGGTTGTTCTTTAAAATTGGTCCTTAACTTTGGATTTTGTTTTGGAAATCAGGTTTTCAAATTCCCTCAGATCTCATTGGCCCATGTAAAATGTTGGTAGTAATATGTCCTAGGAGCAGCTCATCTCCCTAAAGAGCACAAATACTATATATCTCCATTCACTTACGAGAGGATAACCTTTTGTGAAATACAGATAGCCTACTTTTTTTTTTTTAATCACAACAAAGGATCCAACCCCTCCCAACCTCTAATATTTTTCAAAGTGTGAATTGAAGAGGACTTAGAGACAGATGGGTCTGGATGATCAAGTTACCTGTTATAGCAGCACATCTGCCGGGGCAGTCAATCACTGTGACGGCTCTGACAGGTCGATGGAGCCTGAGCAAGGATGGCTAATGCAGACAGAAGAACGGCTGGGGAGGGCAGACCTCCTGCCTGTCTCCTGGGTTTGGCTGGTCGGAAAGCTGTACTTGAATTTGCTCTGGTTAAAATTCTGTCTGTCTATTGAGCAATGATATTAGATGAAAGATTTGGGCTCCTAATTTTTTTTTAAAGCCAACATATTGAACACATATGATTGGGAATGAGTCGATTAACACTTTCAAGCTGTCAGTCAATATTTGGTCGTATTTAGGGGATGGGGTGGGGAGTGTGGGGTGAATCCGATTAGGAAAAGAAGAGATAGGAGATAGTTTCAAAACTGCATTTTCCCCTAGAAGTGTCAAAAGGATGAAATGCATTAAGCACTGGTTCTGAGATGCCTATTTCTGCGAGCTCAGTATAATAAAAATTAGCATTGAACAGAACAAAGACAACTCTAAGAATGCCAAGCAGCAAAGTTAACCAAATTTATGGAGGCATGTTATTTTATGTTTTCCGTATATCCGTTCCTTCCCTCCCCCTTCAATCATAAAGTGAGTCATATTTATCGATCCTAATAGATCCAAGTATTTGGCAGTATCATGGGTTAGGAAATATGGAGCAAGTGATTCCAAGATTTCACAAATTGAAAAGATGTGTTTCAATCAAGTGCAGCACTAAATTGTACCACTTCTCGGACACATTCTTAAAAATGGAGATGTTGGAAGACAATAGAACCTCAAAATATCTAGATTCCTTATAATGGCAGATGAATCAGTTATTAAAATTGACTGTAGGGCAATACCAAAGAAATGATCCTGTATTTCACAGAAATACCTACATGGTAGGTAATGGCAAGAATTGTTAACACCTGTCAACATCTAGAAAGCAAGTTAAATGTATGGTTAGTTCAATTTATGTATTTATGAATGTATGTATATATACATTTATTTTTGTATATGTGTATGTATATTTTATATTTATGATTAGAATACATATATTTACATATTTATAGTTGAATGCACACATTTCCTTGAGAAGGAGAATAAAAATATTCCATAAGATAAGCATTATTATTACCCCATTGTAGAACTACAGTGAGCAAACATTGCTGGAAAAAGGGCAAAATGTTAATACATGCAGAACTGCTGTTAGTAACGATTTTCTCCACAATGCCAAACTGATGGGGATCCGTGAAAGAGCCATTAAACAGATGCGTTGCTTTTCAATACATTCTTCAAGTATTTTTGCTCCCTCATCCACATTTTTAGTAAATGATGCTAAATGTTTTGAAAATATTACTATATTGGCTTTTTTTACTTGAATTTTTTAAGTGGACTCATATTTAGCAGCAGATGGTTTGAGATACCAGAACTGAAATGGAGTTAGTTATTTGGGTTCAGACTACAACAAAATCTCCTACCTCAGTTTATGGGATGGGAGAGATCAGAGCAATCACCCTCTTCTTTAAAAAAAATCCAAACAATTTCCGAAATAGGGCTCTTCCTAAGGAAGAATTCCACTGTATTGTAGACATAGGTTCACATTTCAATTCTTGCTAATAAGATGTGGCGTTGAAATCTTTTGAAGCTTTTAAGATAGATGAAGTTTACAGGTATATTTTATAAAGAGAAAAAAATTGGTTAGAAACCCACTGTCTGATAATAGCTTTGATACTGATTTAGCTAAAAAATATCCTGAAGATAAATGCATACTATTAGATAACCCAGGGTAACATGCAAACTCCTTGCATCAGCTAAGTGAACATTATCTCACAGAGACTACACTGTAGTCAATAAACAAAATATTTTTTTCCTAGGGAATGTAGCAATTAAAGTTTTTGATATTTTGCTGCCAGTAATAACAGGATTGTGAATTAATTAGGGGCCTTTGCCATTCTCACCCTTTAAAAATATAATTTAATAAAATTCTATTGAGATTTTGCCCAAATATTATCCATTATAATCCATCTATTCGCCCACAGCACTGACAAAACAGGAAGAAAAAAATGTGTTTGGGAATGACTTCAGTTTTGAGTGTAGGTCAGAACATTCTGGCAACTGGGACTTACGTTGCTTAGAATCACCCTGCTCTACAGGGAAATAAACATATGTGACTTACAGGAATAGAATTCTCTGACTGGAGCTGGGACCAGAAGGAGGAGGGGAAAGATAAAACAACAATAACAAATAAAATTGAAAAAAACCTTAAAACAAAACTTCAGCTATTAAAACCATCTGTGAAATGACAGCAATGATGCTGGGGATATGTCTATAATAGAAAGCAGAATTAAGGGTTTCCAGGGCAAGGTCTAATCCATTCAGGGCCACTGTCATTTGTATCAGGCAAAGATGGTCTTTTAAAAATGAGCTAATGCTCCACAAGGTCAAGGTTAGAGTGAAAAAATGGAGAAATCTGCAGCTTTTAGTTTCTAACAGATACGAGCCTATTTCTGGTACACTTTCTTTGACCTATTGAATGACACAAGTTCATTCTAGACGGGCACAATGATAAAATCA